>NC_069503.1:85493132-85635632 GCF_027579735.1 Bombina bombina
TCTAAGAAATTTGGATCAATTCCGTTCACAATCTTTGGATTCAGAACATTGTTTCAGAAGGGTACAGAATTGGCTTCAAGATAAGGCCTCCTGCAAGAGATTTTTTCTTTCCCGTGTCCCAGTAAACCCAGCGAAGGTTCAAGCATTTCTGAAATGTGTTTCAGATCTAGAGTTGACTGGAGTAATTTTGCCAGTTCCAGTTCTGGAACAGGGACTGGGGTTTTATTCAAATCTCTTCATTGTACCAAAGAAGGAAAATTCCTTCAGACCAGTTCTGGATCTAAAAATATTGAATCGTTATGTAAGGATACCAACATTCAAAATGGTAACTGTAAGGACTATCCTGCCTTTTGTTCATCAAGGGCATTATATGTCTACTATAGATTTACAGGATGCATTTCTGCATATTCCGATTCATCCAGATCACTATCAGTTTCTGAGATTCTCTTTCTTAGACAAGCATTACCAGTTTGTGGCTCTGCCGTTTGGCCTAGCTACAGCTCCAAGAATTTTTACGAAGGTTCTCTGTGCCCTTCTGTCTGTAATCAGAGAACAGGGTATTGTGGTATTCCTTATTTGGACGATATCTTGGTACTTGCTCAGTCTTCACATTTAGCAGAATCTCATTTGAATTGACTTGTGTTGTTTCTTCAACATCATGGTTGGAGGATCAATTTACCAAAAAGTTCATTGATTCCTCAGGCTTAGGTAACCTTTTTAGGTTTTCAGATAGATTCAGTATCCATGACTCTATCTTTGATAGACATGAGACGTCTAAAGTTGATATCAGCTTGTCGAAACCTTCAGTCACAATCTTTCCCTTCGGTAGCCTTATGCATGGAAATTCTAGGTCTTATGACTGCGGCATCGGACGCGATCCCCTTTGCTCGTTTTCACATGCGGCCTCTTCAGCTCTGTTTGCTGAACCAGTGGTGCAGGGATTACACAAAGATATCTCAATTAATATCTTTAAAACCGATTGTACGACACTCTCTGACGTGGTGGACAGATCACCATCGTTTAGTTCAGGGGGCTTCTTTTGTTCTTCCGACCTGGACTGTAATTTCAACAGATGCAAGTCCTACAGGTTGGTGAGCTGTGTGGGGGTCTCTGACAGCACAAGGGGTTTGGGAATCTCAGGAGGTGAGATTACCGATCAATATTTTGGAACTCCGTGCATTTTTCAGAGCTCTTCAGTCTTGGCCTCTTCTAAAGAGAGAATCGTTCATTTGTTTTCAGACAGACAATGTCACAACTGTGGCATACATCAATCATCAAGGAGGGACTCACAGTCCTCTGGCTATGAAAGAAGTATCTCGAATTCTGGTATGGGCGGAATCCAGCTCCTGTCTAGTTTCTGCGGTTCATATCCCAGGTATAGACAATTGGGAAGCGGATTATCTCAGTCGCCACACATTTCATCCGGGCGAATGGTCTCTTCTCCCAGAGGTATTTCTTCAGATTGTTCAAATATGGGGTCTTCCAGAAATAGATCTGATGGCTTCTCATCTAAACAAGAAACTTCCCAGGTATCTGTCCAGATCCAGGGATCCTCAAGCGGAAGCAGTGGATGCGTTGTCACTTCCTTGGAAGTATCTTCCTGCCTATATATTTCCGCCTCTAGTTCTTCTTCCAAGAGTAATCTCCAAGATTCTGAAGGAATGCTCATTTGTTCTGCTGGTGGCTCCAGCATGGCCTCTCAGGTTTTTGGTATGCGGATCCTGTCCGGATGGCCTCTTGCCAACCGTGGACTCTTCCGTTAAGACCAGACCTTCTGTCACAAGGTCCTTTTCTCCATCAGGATCTCAAATCCTTAAATTTAAAGGTATGGAGATTGAACGCTTGATTCTTAGTCAAAGAGGTTTCTCTGACTCTGTGATTAATACTATGTTACAGGCTCGTAAATCTGTATCTAGGGAGATATATTATAGAGTCTGGAAGACTTATATTTCTTGGTGTCTTTCTCATCATTTTTCCTGGCATTCTTTTAGAATTCCGAGAATTTTACAGTTTCTTCAGGATGGTTTGGATAAAGGTTTGTCTGCAAGTTCCTTGAAAAGACAAATCTCTGCTCTTTCTGTTCTTTTTCACAGAAAGATTGTTAATCTTCCTGATATTTATTATTTTGTACAAGCTTTGGTTCGTATAAAACCTGTCATTAAGTCAATTTCTCCTCCTTGGAGTTTGATTTTGGTTCTGGGGGCTCTTCAAGCTCCTCCGTTTGAACCTATGCATTCTTTGGTCATTAAATTACTTTCTTGTAAAGTTTTGTTCCTTTTGGCCATCTCTTCTGCCAGAAGAGTTTCTGATTTATCTGCTCTTTCTTGTGAGTCTCCTTTTCTGATTTTCCATCAAGATAAGGCGGTGTTGCGAACTTCTTTTAATTTTTTACCTAAGGTTGTGAATTCTAACAACATTAGTAGAGAAATTGTGGTTCCTTCATTATGTCCTAATCCTAAGATTTCTAAGGAGAAATCATTGCTTTCTTTGGATGTAGTTAGAGCTTTGAAATATTATGTTGAAGCTACTAAGAATTTTCAAGACTTCTAGTCTATTTGTTATCTTTCCCGGTTCTAGGAAAGGTCAGAAGGCTTCTGCCATTTCTTTGGCATCTTGGTTGAAATCTTTCATTCATCATGCTTATGTCGAGTCGGGTAAAACTCCGCCTCAAAGGATTACAGCTCATTCTACTAGGTCAGTTTCTACTTCCTGGGCGTTTAGGAATGAAGCTTCGGTTGTTCAGATTTGCAAAGCAGCAACTTGATCTTCTTTGCATACTTTTACTAAATTCTACCATTTTGATGTGTTTTCTTCTTCTGAAGCAGTTTTTGGTAGAAAAGTACTTCAGGCAGCTGTTTCAGTTTGATTCTTCTGCTTATAATTTCAGTTTTTTTCATTATAAGTTTTAAACTTTGTTTGGGTGTGGATTATTTTCAGCGGAATTGGCTGTCTTTATTTTTTCCCTCCCTCTCTAGTGACTCTTGCGTGGAAGATCCACATCTTGGGTAGTCATTATCCCATACGTCACTAGCTCATGGACTCTTGCTAATTACATGAAAGAAAACATAATTTATGTAAGAACTTACCTGATAAATTCATTTCTTTCATATTAGCAAGAGTCCATGAGGCCCACCCTTTTTTGTGGTGGTTATGATTTTTTTGTATAAAGCACAATTATTCCAATTCCTTATATTTATGCTTCACACTTTTTTCTTATCACCCCACTTCTTGGCTATTCGTTAAACTGATTTGTGGGTGTGGTGAGGGGTGTATTTATAGGCATTTTGAGGTTTGGGAAACTTTGCCCCTCCTGGTAGGAATGTATATCCCATACGTCACTAGCTCATGGACTCTTGCTAATATGAAAGAAATGAATTTATCAGGTAAGTTCTTACATAAATTATGTTATATATATATATATATATATATATATATATATATATATATATATATATATATATACATATATATATATACACTCAGCAATGTAACAATCACTGAGCCTGGAAGCCTGTCTCAAATCCTGACACAGACTGCAGGGAATACACAGACATGCACACACAGCAACATACACACTCCATACAAAGCATATACACACACATGCACACAGTCTCAAATACACAGCAACACACACGCTGCAGTTTGCAAAGTATACAAATAAGTGTACACACACCTCACACAGCATACATATACAAGCAGACACACAATATTCACGCACATGTACACAGTCTCAAATGCACAGCAAATATATAATGAAAAAAAATATTAGTCTCTCTCTATAGCTTTGTTAAACTACATTAGATAATTTTTTATAACAAAAGAAAAAGTTTGTCCCCCTGTCAAATACAATGGGGACTACAGGCTGATTAATGCTTGACTGCAGTCAATAAAGATGACATATACTAATTGCCATATATCTATGCATCCTGCATGGTTTAAAAGATTAGTGTAAAGACACTTATGCAAATGGTTTCAAAACAGGTCATTTAACATCAGAATCACTGAGACAAATACTGCAGTCTTTCAGTTACTTTGTCCCTCTCTCTACATAAAACACTTTACTACTCCTTTTACTTCACTTTGATCCCTATGACATTTTGCGTCACTCTCCTCTCACACTTGGCTGTGTTTCTCCCTGCATTATGTTGTCCTCAGCATTCTCTCTTTCTCCTCACCTTTGCTTGTTCTGGAATTTGTATACAAGCCTGAGTAAAGCCCTCCAAATTCCCTTCCTCCCTTGTTCCTCCTTAGCACTGAGTACTCTGCCTCTGAGTTATCTCCCTGCCAGGAATCGCATTTCACCCTCAGTTGAAGGAGGAAGGAATGTGACAGTGTGTATGGGATTCGTATGATAAATGATACTACTTATAACTGTGCAGGATAGTGACATTTATGATTAAATTAACAAAACAGACCTTGCTATTGTTAGCCGGGTTTCCCATGGAGCAGGCAGCAGTATCAGCAGCAGCACTTGAAGATGCTCATTCCTGTGTCCGCTTCTGCGAACCAACATGCTGCTCCACGGTGCCTCAGTTACTTTAGCATGTGCAGCAGCATGTATCTGTTATTGGAGGAGTATTTGTGTCACGTGATAGCATAGGAGCCAATAGAAGTTTTTTTTACTAATTGTATAGCACTGAGTGGCTTGGGGACCACTCCGCAGGTAAAAAATGGCGCCAAAACAAAAAATAATGGTGCAATTTTGTTTGTACATTTTTTAAACAAATATGGAAAGACAAAAATTATTATTATTTTTTTTTATTTCAACATGCGCAGTCTCTCTCACTTCCCCTATCCCCCAGTCATTATTTGCCTTTTGTCACAGAAGGATGGCAGAGAAGTGTCAGAAGATTTCTTTGTTGTTCCTCAGGAGGGGTATATGCCCTTCTATATGGGACTGGAGTTTCAAGTAGTATTGTCAGCCTCTCAGAAAAAGCATTGACGAAAGTTAGATTCTGGAGATGCAGGGAGAGTCTTCAAACCCATCCAGACTACCTGCTAACAGCTCCTTAAGCAACCAGTGTTGATGAGTTTCACTGTCTGCTTTTTCTTCACTTAAGTCCATGTCAGGAGTGATGCTACAAGACTGTCACACTTGAGAGGCTGTGTTTATGTTCCACAGCATGGATTCTGGTAAGATCGTTTCAATTTTTACATCTGTTGAAAAAGCTAAAAGACAGGATCACAGTGTGGCTCCTTTTATCTTAAAAGAATTTTGGGTTAATGCCTTCTGGGGATTAATCAAATGTGATACGTTGATTTACGTTGCTTTATGTGAAGATTTATTGGGTTTATAGACTGTTGTTATGCGGTAATGGAACACACAGGTTTTTACTTTTACTTTGAACACTGCACAGCTTGTAGCTTGGCGTGCTTTTTCTCATAGCAGGGGTGGTCCTGTCTTGCGTACCACGTGACTGGGTGTGGTCACACTTTAGTTTTCCCTTTCCTGACCAAGCTAGCTGTCGGAGAAGATGTTTGTTTCTTTGTTGCCTGGGTCTAGGAGGTGGTGAGTGCCCCAGTCATTGGGAGTATAAAGGTGCCGTTTGTGAGAAATAAAAGATAATTTATTCTGTGTCCTAATGTTATTAGCGCCAGCTATGGAGGATTCTGATATGCTCAAGGGTACTCCCTCTATCCCTAACAGTAATAACGGTCTTTATTGTGATGAAGCCTTGGTTTGCCCACCCTCTCAACTATGTTCCATATGCATCAACAAGTTTATTATATCTAAGAAGGTTTAACCCCTTTAGTACTACTGAGCCGTCCACCTTTGAGGACTCGCCGTCCCATGAGGTGCATACCCATCAGTCATCTCCCTCATCACATGCAGCTTCCCATAGCACACCTGATCCTCCATCTGGAGGGAACCTTTAACCATCAGACTATACCACACAGTAAAAGACGGCAGTGTCTGAGGATCTTAGTGCTTAACCTCACCCTGCAAAGCGCAAGCGAAAGGTTAAACATAGCTTTCCAGTCCAGGGGTCATCCAGTGATTTATTAGATTTGTCTGTTTTTCAAATATCCAAGGATGGGTCACACTCTCTGAGTCTTTAGAGGGTGAACTTTCTGGATCGCAGTCTGCTACTGCTGCGGAGGAGGAGCCAGCCTTTAGAATTAAACTTGAACACTTACCTTTTCTTCTAAAAGAGGTTCTGTCGACATTAGAGGTTCCAGAGGCCAACTTGCCTGATGAACCATTGATCCCTAAATTAGACAGAGTGTACGAGGACAGGGTAGCACCGCTAACTTTTTCCTGTACTTGTAAAAATAACGAACAATATTAATAATGAGTGGAATAGAATTAGATCTTCCTTTTCCCCTTTTGTCTGCCTTTAAAAAATGATTCCCTGTCCCAGATTCTAAGATAAGGTGGATGGCGCTATCTCCACGCTAGCTAAATGTACTACTATCCCACTTGAAGATAGCTCGTCATTCAGAATGCTGATGGATAAGAATATGGAAACTTTTCTCAGAAAAATGTTTCAGCAAATGGGATACCTGTTTCAACCGGTAGCGGCTGTTGTCTTGGTTGTTGGAGCTGTGGCCTACTGGTGCGACTCCTTAGCTGATTTGATCAAGGTGGAGGGTCCCCTCGATGTTATCCAAGAAAGAATTAAAGCCTTGAGAATTGCCAATTCTTGTATCTGTGATGCATATTATTCGCCTGAATGCTAAGATTTCTGGTTTCTCAGTACAGACCCGTCGGGCGCTCTGGCTGAAGTCCTGGTCTGCGGACATGACTTCTAAGACTAGACTACTTTCCCTTCCCTTTAAGGGAAATATTTTATTTGTTCCAGGCCTGGACTCTTTATCTTCACAGTTACAGGGGGCAAGGGTGCCTTCCTACCGCAGGATAAAAAGAACAAATCTAAAGGACAAGGATCTAATTTTCTTTCCTTTCATTCTGAAAAGTCCCAATGTCAATAGACCTCCTCTAAGCCAGAGCAAACCAAGAGCACTTGGAAGCCGGACCAATCCTGGAGGTCATAGCTCAGGGATACAAGATAGGTTTCAAGTTTCATCCACCCAAGGACAGATTTCTCCTCTCAAGCCTGTCTTCCAGACCAGAAAAGAGGGGAGCCTTTCTAGGGTGCGTGCGGGATCTGGCCTCCTTAGGGGGCATTGTCCCGGTTCCTATCACAGAAAGAGGTTAGGGATACTATTCAAACCTGTTCGTGGTCCCAAAGAAGGAGGAAACTTTTCGCCCGATTCTGGACCTAAAGTGCTTAAACAAGTTTCTAAATGTCCCCTCGTTCAAGATGGAGACAATAAGGTTCATCCTTCCTCTAGTTCAGGAAGGACAGTTCATGACCACAATAGATCTGAAGGATGCCTACCTTCATGTTCCAATCCACAGGGACCACTTCCAGTTCCTAAGGTTTGCGTTCCTGGATCAGCACTTCCAGTTCATTGCACTTTCATTTAGTCTAGCTACTGCTCCAAAAATCTTCGCAAAGGTTCTAGGGGCTCTCTTGGCCATTGCCAGAACCCAGTGTATAGCAGTAGCTCCCTACTTGGACGACATTCTGGTTCAAGCACCATCCTTTCATCTAGCGGAAGACCATTCAGTATCTCTTCTCTCTCTTTTTCGAGCTCATGGATGGAAGATAAACTTAGAAGAGTTCTCTTATTCCAAGCACTAGGGTAGAATTCCTGGGTACTATAATAGAAATATCCTAATAGATATTGAGTCTATCAGACCAGAGACGTTGCAATCTAGCTTCGGCATGTCTTGCCCTCCGGACCTCCTTAAAGCCATCTCTGGCTCAGTGTATGGAGGTAATTGGTCTCATGGTGTCCAGCATGAACATAATTCCCTTTGCCAGGTTAATCTCAGACCTTTACAGCTGTGCATGCTGAGACAGTGGAACGGTGGTCATTCGGATCTGTCTCAACAGATTTCCCTGGACAGTCAGTCGAGAGAATCGCTCTCTTGGTGGCTCTGTCCAGATAATCTGTCCCAAGGGATATCCTTTCTAAGACCATCCTGGGAGATTGTGACTACACAAGTCTATCAGGATGGGGAGCTGTTTGGGGTGCCAAGAAAGCACAGGGCCTGTGGTCTCAGGAGGAACGCTCCCTCCCGATAAACATTCTGGAACTTCGAGCAATCTACAATGCTCTGAAGGCATGGCCTCTTATGGGTTTGTCCTGGTTTATCAGATTCCAATCAGACAATATAACCTCAGTGGCTTACATCAACCATCGGGGGAACGAGAAGCTCCTTAGCAATGAGGGAAGTATCTCAGATTCTGGAGTGGGCGGAAGCCCACAACTGTTCACTGTCAGCAATCCACATTCCAGGTGTGGACAACTGGGAAGCGGATTTTCTCAGCAGACAATCCATTCATCCAGGGGAATGGTCTCTCCATCCTGAAGTGATTGCGGAGATATGCAGTATGTGGGGGATGCCGGAGATAGATTTCATGGCATCTCATCTCAATACCAAGCTACCCAGATATGGGTTGACGTTCAGGGATCCTCAGGCAGAGCTAATAGATGCATTAGCAGTGCCTTGGGGGTTCAGTCTAATCTACCTTTTCTCGCCATTACCACTCCTTCCTCGGGTAGTGGCCTGCATCAAGCAGTAGCAGGCGTCAGTAATACTGATTGCTCCATTGTGGCCGTGAAGGATGTGGTTCGCGGATCTAGTGAGGATGTCATCTTCTCCTCCATGGAGGTTACCTTGTAGCAGAGATCTGTTGGAACAAAGTCCTTTTGTTCATCAAAATCTAGATTCTCTGAGGCTCACTGCGTGGAGATTGAATGATTAGTCCTTGCCAAGAGAGGGTTTTCTGAGAGAGTTATTGAAACTCTCATTCAAGCTCGTAAACCGCTTACTCATCACATCTATCATAAGGTGTGGAGAACCTACTTATTCTGGTGTGAAGAGCGTTGATTTCCCTGGCATAAAATTAAGGTTGCCAGGATTCTATTGTTTCTTTTGGCCAGTTCCCTGAAGGGACAGATTTTGGCCTTGTCTGTTTTACTGCACAAGAGGCTCTCGGAGCTTCCAAATGTTCAGTCTTTTGTTAAGGCTCTGATTAGGATCAGACCTGTGTTCAGATCTACGACTCCTCCTTGGAGTCTGAATCTGGTTCTTAAGGTTTTGCAACGGGCTCCGTTTGAGCCTATGCATGAAATTGACATTAAGTTGTTGTCCTGGAAGGTTCTTTTTCTACTGGCCACCTTGCAATGTGAGCCTCCTTATCTGGTGTTCCATTCTGATAAGGCTGTCCTACGTACTAAGTTAGGGTTTCTCCCTAAGGTCGTGTCAGACCGCAACATCAATCAAGAGATTGTGGTTCCTTCCTTTGTGTCCTAATCCTTCTTTTCTTTGAAGGAATGTTTGCTTCATAATTTGGACGTGGTTCGCGCCTTGAAGTTTTATCTTCAGGCTACAAAGGATTTTAGACGAACTTCTTCCTTGTTTGTTGCCTATTCTGGGATTCGTAAGGGCCAGAAGGTCTCTTTGACTTCCTTATTTTTTTGGTTAAGGAGTGTTATCCGCTTAGCTTATGAGACAGTGGGACATAAACCTCATCAGAGAATTATGGCTCATTCTACTAGAGAAGTGGCTTCCTCTTGGGCCTTTAAGAACAAGGCCTCTATGGATCAGATTTGTAAGGTGGCTACCTAGTCCTCCTTACACACTTTTTCTAAATTTTACAAGTTTGATGGTTTTGCAGGCTGTGGTGCCCTCAGATTAGGGTCCGCCTCTTTTTGTCCCTCCCGTTATCATTCAGTGTCCTCTAGAGCTTGGTTATAAGTTTCCCAAAAGTAAGGAATGAAGCTGTGGACTCTCCTTATATTAAGAAGAAAAACATAAATTATGCTTACCAGATAATTTAATTTCCTTCTGTATAAGGAGTCCACGGCCCCCGCCCGTGTTTCTCCGTTGGGCGGCCCCGTAAATTATATTTTTCTTCCGGCACTTTTTATACCCTGATATTTCTCCTAATGTTCCTTGTTCCCTCGGCAGAATGACTGAGGGATAGGGGAAGTGGGAGAGGTATTTAAACCTTTGGCTGGGGTGTCTTTGCCTCCTCTTGGTGGCCAGGTTCAGTATTTCCCAACAGTAAGGAATGAAGCTGTGGACTCTCCTTATACAGAAGGAAATGAAATTATCTAGTAAGCATAATTTATGTTTTTGGCTGATTTATATAAATCAAACAACCCCGACCGAAAGCTAAAAAGTATCAAAAGATCGCTGCTCCTTAGCCTTTCAAAACATCCCACACTGATTATTAGTCTGTGATTAAAACATCATACTCTCACCCCTCTGGTTGAGCAGGGCAGGGCTGTATGTGCATTTGCTTGTGCAATGTTAAATGTAGATGGTTGATGCCACCTCTCTTGCCCAGAATACAGATGTACTTGTTCCCTGGCTGAGAACATTATCCACCTGCACCTTGTTTAATGGGGCCCTATAACATGTTTTATTCAGTAATTAGTGGTTTAGTTTATTATAATGTGGACATTTTTACTTTATTTGTATTTTGTTATATTAATTTGTGTTTTACAGGTAAATCAGTTTTAGAAATGAACACAAAAAATAAGTCATTTTCTAAAGTGTAAATAAATAATATGATTCTTGTATTAAGATGGATTCCATTATAAAGAATAAACTTTCTTTATTTTTGTTATTCCTTTCCTTTTTTATGTAGACAAACACTTGAATAGTCCATATCCATCCTTCTCTACAGGAAGCACCAGTCCTATACTGCAGATTCCAAAAGTCTTAGATACTAATGACTATTCACAAACATTGGGAAAATCACAGCAGATATTTTATGGTGAATTGACAGGAACTGGGCAGTAATCATTATGTGCAGAGAGTAATTTAATCATCAAACAAAAGGACAACATTTATGCCTTATCTAGTGAAATGAATTTCCCAGAAGATAAACCACAAACATTTACTGACTTTTCAAAACATTTTAAAGAAGGGAAAAGTCTAAAGTCTAGTCAAATAATTCATACAAATAAGAAACCATTCAAATGTATAGAATTTGAGAAAGGCTTCACATGTAATTTGCATCTCCTTGAACACCACACAGTTTACACAGTTGTGAAACCTCACACGTGTACACAATGTGGGAGATGTTTCACAACTAAAGGAAACCTTAAGTATCACAAAAAGATCCACACAGGGGAGAAACCTTTCACATGTAATGAATGTGGTAGATGTTTCACATCAAAGGGAACTCTCATATCTCATAAAAAGACCCACACAGGGGAGAAACCTTTCACATGTAATGAGTGTGGAAAAAGTTTTGCACAAAAAAGTAATTTGAAAATTCATGAAAGGAGTCACACAGGAGAAAAGACTTTCACATGTACAGAGTGTGGAAAAAGTTTTACACAAATAAGTCAACTGAAACGTCATGAAAGGATTCACACAGGAGAAAAACCTTTCACATGTACAGAGTGTGGAAAAGGATTTACATATAAGAATAATCTGAAAACTCATGAAAGGAGTCACACAGGAGAAAACCCTTTCACATGTACAGAGTGTGGAAAAAGTTTTACACGAATAGATTGTCTGAAAACTCATGAAAGGATTCACACAGGAGAAAAGCCTTACACATGTACAGAGTGTGGAAAAAGGTTTACACAAAAAGATCATCTGAAAAAGCATGAAAGGAGTCACACAGGGGAAAAGTCTTTCACATGTACAGAGTGTGAGAAATGTTTTACAGAAAAGAGTGATCTGAGAAAACATGAAAGGATTCACACAGGAGAAAAGCCTTTCACGTGTACAGAGTGTGGAAAAAGTTTTACACAAATGAGTAATCTGAAACGTCATGAAAGGATTCACACAAGATAAAAACCTTTTACTTGTTTCAAAAGTTGAAAAAGGTATCCGATGCCAGTCAGGTATCACAACACCACCAAACATTTACACATAAAATAAACTTTATATGCACAGTGTGGAAACCTTTTAAAAATGATCCTAAAGAGGGCAAACTCTCTAAATAGAAGTGTCAAAAAAGATCCTATTGTAAATCCCAGCTACCAAATCTCCATACTGGAAGTGCTCTCCTGCTGTCCTTTGTTTCTCTATATATGTGCACTTCAGTTTCTCTCATATAAATGTGATAGAATCCAAACACCACACAGGAATTTACAAATCTGCCCTCATACTGACCAGTGTACACAACCATTCACCACCAAAGCACCCCCACTGTTGTTTATTAATATGCCAGTGTTAGGAGTTGTACATTTTGTTTTACATAGGGGAGAAAATAATTTACAGAATAAAGGTGTCTTTATATGAATAGAGTGTTAGAAAATGATATAAACAAGAAGATCAGTCTCAAATTATTGACATCTGGGAGATATATTTAATGTGCACATCATGTGGATAAACCTTTTCTTATAGCAATAGAAGCTTAGCATTGTATATATACCAGAGGAATTACTGATAGGAAATCAATTTTATTTAATGAGACACTATGGGCTAGATTACAAGTGGAGCACTAATTTATTGCGCACCCATAAACGGGCAAATTTGGCTATTTGCAGGTGCGCAATAAGTAATCAGCTATTACAAGTGGATGATTTTTTTTTCTACCGTGAGCTTGTGGTAGCAATTAGCACTTATAAAATAAAGAGATCAGATCTCAGGTTAATTTTATAAATGTCTACCAAATGTTACTAAATGAAGTGTTCGTTTTCTTACTTAGCAGTTTTTGGGAGCTAAAGTCGCCGGCTGTGAGTTGTTAAAAAAAAAAAAAAAAAAAACGGCACTGAAAAGTGTCTTTACATTGTGGTCTATGGGAACTGTGTGTTCCCTGTAATTATATGCTTATATACATTTATATTATTTGTTATAAGTATATACACATATTAACACACAAACATATATATATATATATATATATATATATATATATATATATATATATATATATATATGTTATATATAAGCATAGACATATACATTTGCTGCCATTGCTTGTTCTCATGCTGTGCCTCATGGCATGAGAATGAGGCTCCCATTGGAGCATATGGAAGTGTGCTCTCATTTTGCGCTCCATTTATAATCAAGCCCTATATCAGTAACTGGTACATTTGTGATCATATGTAAAGGAACAAGTCATCCAGCACTTCCAATAATAAAAGACCTTTATTAATATTTCAACATGGGTCAACAAATAACTGTAACTTTTTGGGCCTAGCTCAGCCCTTCCTGATGCGTGAGAGGGCTGAACTATGCCTGAAACGTTGCAGTTATTTGTTGACCCATGTTGAAATATTAATAAAGGTCTTGTATTATTGGAAGTACTGGAGGACTTGTTGCTTTACATATGATTTGAGACTTGGGGGCATATTTATGATTGTGCGAGCGGACATGATACAATGTAGCGTATCATGTCTGCCACACATCGATAAATGCAGACAGCTGGTGAACTGCTGGTGCAAGACCGCCCCCCTGCAGATTGGCTGCTAGCAGGGGGTGTCAATCAACCTGATCGTATTTGATCGGGTTGATTTCTGTCTGCGGCCTCAGAGCAGGCAGACAGGTTATGGAGCAGCGGTCTTTAGACCGCTGCTTCATAACTTCTGTTTCTGGGGAGCCTGTTTCCGTATGGAGCTTGATAAATATGCCCCTTGGTAAGTCTTCTCCGGGCACTCTACTTAACAAGTGCTGTTCCTTTCATTTGATTGTTTACATTTGTGATCACAATGAGTTTAATTTAAATGGCCACTATAACCTACATGTATACTGGGTATGTAATATGTATGTCATGTGATCATAATCAGTTTAATTTAAATGGCTACTATAACCTACATGTATACTGGGTATGTAATATGTGTGTCATGTGATCATAATCAGTTTAATTTAAATGGCTACTATAACCTACATGTATACTGGGTATGTAATATGTGTGTCATGTGATCATAATCAGTTTAATTTTAATGGCTACTATAACCTACATGTATACTGGGTATGTAATATGTGTGTCATGTGATCATAATCAGTTTAATTTAAATGGCTACTATAACCTACATGTATACTGGGTATGTAATATGTGTGTCATGTGATCATAATCAGTTTAATTTAAATGGCTACTATAACCTACATGTATACTGGGTATGTAATATGTGTGTCATGTGATCATAATCAGTTTAATTTGAATGGCTACTATAACCTACATGTATACTGGGTATGTAATATGTGTGTCATGTGATCATAATTAGTTTAATTTAAATGGCTACTATAACCTACATGTATACTGGGTATGTAATATGTGTGTCATGTGATCATAATCAGTTTAATTTAAATGGCTGCTATAACCTACATGTATACTGGGTATGTAATATGTGTGTCATGTTCTGTAACTTGATATTATGTCAGATGTTTTCATGTTAGTTAGAAGCCACAAGAACTGATAATAGCACATACTGTATATATAAAGGGAACATTATATGTCTGATAAATCCCTTTGTATCAAGAGCACAAGTGTTAGGTATATTTATACCATTGTGTGCATATATCATGTAATGCTGCTGTTTACTATATAATGATATACAATGTTTTTTCTGCAAATAAAAAGTGATTGGAATCCAGACCAGTATTTTGCATTTTTTTGTCTAATTAAAAACAAAATATCAGCGTGAACCTTGCTAGGTTTTCTATAAGTAATTTCTGTTTGTGGGGCATATAAAAATCTTTATTCAGAATGTCATGAACTACTGATATACCTAATTTGTGTGGTATGTTAGAGTATAAACTACTGACATCACAAGTACACCAGAGGTATTTGTGATCAGTGTTGTGAATAGTGGATAGTTTTTGTAACAAGTGTGTGGTGTCTTTAATATATTATAATAAATTTGATACAAATTTTTGTAGATAAAGATCTACATGGCGGGATAGGGCGATGGTTAGACAATTAACTCCAGCTTTTATAGGTCTTCCTGGAGGACGGATAAGATCCTTATGGATCATTTGGAAGGTGGTAGTAATGGGCTACATCAGGATGTTCTATATACATTAAGTTTTTTTGGGATTTGTACAGTATGTTGTTATTGTAACCGCCGTGTATTATATTTTTCAAAAGTGTTCAGTAATGTGTAGTAGGATCCCTATCTAAAACAATGTAATATTCTTTATCATTAAGAATTCTTTGTGCTTCAGATATGTAGTCTTCAAAATTCTGTATTACTATTCCACCTCCCTTGTCTGCATCTCGTATCACTATGTTTTTATTGTCTAAAATTTTCTAGTGCGCATGTTTCATTTGAGGACAAGTGGAAGATTGAAGTTGGTTTGTTATTAATCTTCAGAACATTCTTCCAAGACCAGTTAGGCATAGAAATTTGCTTATATATTAATATATATTGAGTAAATGGTATGTGCTAGTGTTAATAATATATATTGTGTAACTGTTATGTACTGGTGTTAGTAATATCTATTGTGTAGCTGTTATGTGCAAGTGTTAGTAATATCTATTGTGTAGCTGCTATGTGCTAGTGTTAATAATATATTGTTTAGCTGTTCTGTGCTACGGTTAATAATATATATTGTGTAGTTGTTATGTGCTAGTGTTAATAATATATATTGTGTAGCTGTTATGTGCTAGTGTTAATATCTATTCTGTAGCTGTTATGTGCTAGTGTTAATATTTAATGTGTAGTTGTTAAGTATTAGTGTTAATATATATTCTGTAGCTGTTATGTGCTAGTGTTAATACTATATATTGTGTAACTGTTATGTGCTAGTGTTAATAATATATATTGTGTAGCTGTTATGTGCTAGTGTTAATAATATATAATGTGTGGTTGTTATGTACTAGTGTTAATAATATATAATGTGTAGCTGTTATGTGCTGGTGTTAATAATCTATATTGTGTAACTGTTATGTGCTAGTGTTAATAATATATATTGTGTAGCTGTTATATGCTAGTTTTAATAATATATATTGTGTAACTGTTATGTGCTAGTGTTAATAATATATATTGTGTAGCTCAGGGCTCGACAAACCCAGGAGCCAGGGAGCCACTGGCTCCTTGAATTTTATCCCTGGCTCCTAACTTTTTTAGTTATTCTCCATATATCTATATGCAATTACCTCTGTCTGGCTCCTAAAAATATGTCTGGCTCCTAAATATTGTTACTGGCTCCTAATTTTTAAACAGATTTGTGGAGCACTGGCTGTAGCTGTTATGTGCTAGTGTTAATAATATATATTGTGTAGCTGTTATGTGCTAGTGTTAATATTATATAATGTGTAGCTCAGGGAATTAGGAGATCCAGAAAGGGAGGAGCTTGGCAGGGATTGCAAGCTTGGCGCTCAAAGGTGTTGGAGAGCGCACCATCCCTTATCGTGCTGACTGATCCATAGGTTGAGCCATATACAGCCCAGCCAGGAGAAAGCCCAGTGAGAGCGGGTGAACATGCTGGACAGCTGACTGGAAAGCCGCAGGACCAATTCATCAGGGTCACAGTGATGGGGCTGTTTGCCAGCAAGGAAAGCAAAGCACCACTTGCCATAGTAAGCTGGACATCAGTAGAGGTGGAATAGCGGCTCCCAGAATCCCTGCTGTATCACACACCTGGAACTCTTATAGTGCCGACTGGAGAAGTCCTATCAGCAGACATTTTGTCAAAGGCTGCATCAAGGCTAGTGAACTGGAGAAGATAGAAGCTGTATAAATGGGCATTTCAAGCTAAGTAAAAATGTTTCTTTATATATATATATGTCACAATAGCTTCACAATAAGTCAAATGGCAGAGGGAGGGAGCAAGGAAGGAAAAAGAGGATAAAGAAAGAAGGGGGAAAGAGTGATTACACAAAGCAGTTACTTTTGCCCCAGGTAGCAACCTACATCGATCATTTGAGTAGGGGCTAAGAGTTGCTTACGATTCAATAGAGACTGAGGAGTCTGGATATCTTGGGACTTTTGGGTCTCTCTATGAAATAGGAGAAGACTGGTCTGCATTTCAGTGACATAGATAGCTCTTTCCCCTGAACTATTCCCCCTGGTAACTCTGCTTCCTAAAAGCTGACCTGATGGGCAATAAGTTGTCATTAAGAAAGGTTAAAAAATACAAGCTGTCTAGCTACAGCACATTCTTTTCTGGAAGAGGACTGTCATTTCAGCCTAACTGATATCCTGTGATACCATAAGAGATTGTTCCACCCTGATGATTGATATAAGCCACAGTCGTGATGTTGTCCAACTGAAACCTGATGAATCTGGCCGAAGCCAGCTGAGGCCATGCATGGAGAGCATTGAATATCGCTCTTCATTCCAGAATATTTATCGGTAGGAGAGCCTCCTCCTGAGTCCACAAACCCTGAGCTTTCAGGGAATTCTGCACCCCAGCCCAGAAGACTGGCGTCTGTCGTCACTATAACCCATTCTGGCCAGCGGAAACACATTCCCTGGGACAGATGATCCTGCGACAACCACCAAAGAAAAGAGTATCTGGTCTCTTGATCCAGATTTATCTGAGGAAATAAATCCACATAATCCCCATTCCACTGATTGAGCATGCATAGTTGCAGTGGTCTTAGATGCAAGCGAGCAAACAGAACTATGTTCATTGCTGCTACCATTAGTCCGATTACCTCCATACACTGAGCCACTGACAGCCGAGGAATGGAATGAAGAGCTCGGCAGGTGGACAAAATCTTTGATTTCCTGACCTCCGTCAGAAATCTTTTCATGTCCACCGAGTCTATCAGAGTCCCTAGAAATGAAACTCTTGTGAGGGGGGAAAGAGAATTATTTTTTATATTCACTTTCCACCCGTGAGACCTTAGAAAGGCCAACACTAAGTCCGTGTGAGACTTGGCTAGTTGGAAGGACGACGCTTGAATTAGAATGTCGTCTAGATAAGGCGCCACTGCTATGCCCCGTGGCCTTAGAACTGCCAGAAGGGTCCCTAGCACCTTCGTGAAGATTTGCGGTGCCGTGGCCAACCCGAAAGAAAGAGCCACAAACTGATGATGCTTGTCCAGAAAGGCGAGCCTGAGGAACTGGTGATGATCTTTGTGGATAGGAATGTGCAGATACTCATCCTTTAAGTCCACGGTGGTCATATATTGACCCTCCTGGATCAATGGTAAGATAGTCTGAATGGTCTCCATCTTAAAAGATGGAACTCTTAGGAATTGGTTTAGGATCTTAAGATCCAGAATTGGTCTGAAGGTTCCCTCCTTTTTGGGAACTATAAACAGATTGGAGTAGAACCCCTGCCCTTGTTCTGCTTTTGGAACTGGGCAGATCACTCCCATGGTAAAAAGGTCTTCTACACAGCGTAAGAACGCCTCTCTTTTTGTCGGGTTTACAGACAATTGAGAAAGATGGAACCTCCCCCTTGGAGGGGAATCCTTGAAATCTAGAAGGTATCCCTGGGTTACAATTTCTACTGCCCAGGAATCCTGAACGTCTCTTGCCCAGGCCTGAGCAAAGAGAGAGAGTCTGCCCCCTACTAGATCCAGTCCCGGATCGGGGGCTACCCCTTCATGCTGACTTAGTGGCAGCAGCAGGCTTTTTGGCCTGTTTACCCTTGTTCCAAGCCTGATTAGGTCTCCAGGTTGGCTTGGATTGAGTAAAGTTCCCCTCTTGCTTTGCAGCAGGGGAAGAGATAAACTCTTGAAGTTTCGAAAGGAACGAACATTATTTTGTTTGGTCCTTGTCTTATTTGACTTATCCTGAGGGAGGGTATGACCCTTCCCTCCAGTAATGTCTGAAATGATCTCTTTCAATGCAGGCCCGAATAGGGTCTTGCCTTTGAAAGGGATGGACAAAAGCATAGATTTAGATGACACATCGGCTGACCAGGACTTAAGCCATAACGCTCTATGCGCTAAAATGGCAAAACCTGAATTATTAGCCGCTAATTTAGCAAGATGAAAAGCGGCATCTGTAATAAAAGAATTAGCCAACTTAAGAAGATTAATTCTGTCCAAAATATCATCTAGTGGGGTCTCCATCTGAAGAGCCTCTTCTAGAGCCTCAAACCAAAAGGCAGCTGCAGTGGTTACAGGAACAATGCATGCTATAGGTTGAAGAAGAAAACCTTGATGAACAAAAATTTTCTTTAGGAGACCCTCTAATTTTTTATCCATAGGATCAATGAAAGCACAACTGTCTTCAATAGGAATAGTTGTACGCTTAGCCAGGGTAGAAATAGCTCCCTCCACCTTAGGGACCGTCTGCCATGAGTCCTTTATGGTGTCAGAAATGGGAAACATTTTCTTAAAACAGGAGGGGGAGAGAACGGAATACCTGGTTTATCCCACTCCTTAGTAACAATGTCCGAAATCCTCTTAGGGACCGAAAACACATCAGTGTAAACCGGAACCTCTAAATATTTGTCCATTTTACACAATTTCTCTGGAACTACAATAGGGTCACAATCATCCAGAGTAGCTAAAACCTCCCTGAGCAATAAGCAGAGGTGCTCTAGCTTAAATTTAAATGCCGTCATATCTGAATCTGTCTGAGAGAACATCTTTCCTTAATCAGAAATCTCTCCCTCAGACAGCAAATCCCTCATCCCTACTTCAGAACATTGTGAGGGAATATCGGATATGGCTACTAAAGCGTCAGAAGACTCAGCATTTGTTCTTAACCCAGAGCTACTGCGCTTCCCTTGCAACCCAGGCAGCTTAGATAAAACCTCTGTGAGGGTAGTATTCATAAATGAAGCCATATCTTGCAAGGTGAAAGAATTAGACGCACTAGAAGTACTTGGCGTCGCTTGTGCGGGCGTTACTGGTTGTGACACTTGGGGGGAACTAGATGGCAAAACCTGATTTCCTTCTGTCTGAGAATTATCTAGTGCCAAACTTTTATAAGTCAAAATATGCTGTTTGCAATTTATATCAGTACAAGTGGGACACATTCTAAGAGGGGGTTCCACAATGGCTTCTAAACAAATTGAGCAATGAGTTTCCTCAATGTCAGACATGTTTAACAGACTAGTAATAAAGCAAGCAAGCTTGGAAAACACTTTATTTAATGAAAAAAACACAATTTGCAAAAACGGTACTGTGCCTTTAAGAGAAAAAAAGGCATACACAAACTGCAAAACAGGTTAAAATTGCTTCAATTTTTCTGAAATTTTAACAGTGTACCCACTAAGCCTTAGAAGGATTGCACCACAAGTAAAAAAGCAATAGACCCCCAAATGAAAAAAACGGATTGATAAGTGTCTAAAACCACCTAAAGCACCTTGCCACCGCTCTGCTGTGGCCCTACCTTCCCTTAGGAAGCGATAATATGGGGTTTAAAGCTTCAATTAGTCCCTCAGAAGACTCTCAGGACCTTAGGAGAGTTGCTTGCTGCTTGTAAATGTAGGCCCCGCCCACCTCACTCGATGTTGCTGGGGCCTACACAAAACTAACAAACCCTGCCTGAAAGCCATGTGGGTTATAAACAACCCTAAAGAACCCTCAAGCAAATGTCCCATAAAACAGAAAACATTACTCCCAGACACAAAAACGTTTGTCCCAAATTCACATAACAAACTGAGTACCCACAAAAAATTAACCCTTTATGCAAGCTAGTAAAAACCTCTGATAACACTATGATTACCGCTTACCCTTCCCCTAATGGGGACAATGTCAGCCTTTCTGAATTAACACAGTCTCTGCAGAAAATATGACTGAACATACCTCATTGCTGTATAGCAAGAAACCGTTCCTCACACTCAAGTTTTCCTGTACTCCTCAGCTTCTGTGGGAACAGCAGTGGACCTTAGTTACAAATGCTAAGATCATCATCCTCCAGGCAGAAATCTTCATCTATGTCCTGCCTGAGAGTAAATAGTACAACACCGGTACCATTTAAAAATAAACAAACACTTGATTGAAGATAAAATAAAACTAACAGTTTAACACCTCTTCTCTTTACTCTTCCTGCTTAGAGCCAGGAAAGAGAATGACTGGGGGGTGGAGTTAAGGGGGGAGCTATATAGACAGCTCTGCTGTGGTGCTCTCTTTGCTACTTCCTGTCAGGAAGGACAATATCCCACAAGTTAGGATGAATCCGTGGACTCGGTACATCATGCAAAAGAAATAAGGATTGTGTCCAGTATTATATATCTGTTTATGTGCAATCTTGTTCTCAATAAAAAATGTAAAATACTCCAAAAGTAAAAAGGAAAGTTATTAAAAATTGCATGCCCTATCTGAATCATGAAAGTTTAATTTTGGCTAGACTGTCCCTTTAAATTTCAGAGAGATATTTAAGAAAATACAAACTAGGTTATAAAGATTGGCTTCATTTCTGATAATTTTATAAAAACAGATTATCGTAATAAAAAGTTATTCTGTTCAAATCATCCAATAGGATTTTAGTAGCTCTCATCCTATTGACTGATTTGAATTTCCAAAATCAAATCAGCCAATAGGAATGCAAGGGACGACATCTTGATTTGCAGACCTTGCATTGAAGATTCCATGTATGGCCGTCGACCGTATGAAGAGGATGCTCCGTGACAGATGTCTTCAGGATGGACCTGCTCCGCACCGTCTGCATGAAGATAGAATAGTCCACCTGGATGAAGACTTCTCGCTACCTGGATGAGGACTTCATCGCCTGGATGAAGATCGTTCAAGTGGGACTTCAAAAACTGTAAGTGGATCTTCGGGGGTTAGTGATAGCTTTCTTTTTTTAAGGTTTTTTTTGGGTGGGTTTTTTTTTAGTTTAGGGTTTGGGCTTTTCGTAAAAGAGCTAAATGCCCTTTTCAGGGCAAAGCAAAAGAGCTAAATGCCCTTTTAAGGGCAATGTCATACAAATGCCCTTTTCAGGGCAATGGGTAGCTTAGGTTTTTGTTAGAGTTAGGTTTTTTATTTTGGGGGGTTGGTTGGGTGGTGGGTTTAACTGTTGGGGGGGTCTTTGTATGTTTTTACAGGTAAAAGAGCTGAGTAACTTAGAGCAATGCCTTCCAAAAGGCCCTTTTAAGGGCTATTGGTAGGAGTTTATTGTAGGCTAGGGTTTTTTTATTGGGGGGGGGGGGTCATTTTTATAGGGCTATTAGATTAGATGTAATTCTTTTTTTTTTTTTGTTTGAATAATTTTTTATTGAGGTTGAAAATGCAGAATATCAGATGAATAACATAGCAAAAATCATAAACATGAGTAGGAAGAAAAACATAATAATCACTTGAATCATATCCTACAGTCAATTCTGCTTCATTGAGAAGACACTGAACATAGTAAAGATAAACCTCAAAATTTGTGTTTTGTTTTTAAACAGTATAACTTAATAGACATCATATTAACCCAAAATGAAGTAGAATAGAAATAACAAACTAAGGCCCATAGTAAAAAGGAACTAAAAAATATAAACCTAAGCACATCGGGGCCTCCTAGAAATGGGAATCTAATAAAGGAGGGGTAATTCCAGATTGCGGTATGTTTTGAGGGAAACCGCGCAAGAGAGCCCTGAACACTATTCCACAGTGTCATGGAACCATATAGGGGGAAGGGGGAGGGAGGAGGTGGTGATGGGGGGGGGCGGAGATTAATTGTATAACATAGTAAGATTTGACAAGGGTTTACTAATAGTATGTAAAAAACACTATCCAACCCAGACCAGCCAATCTGAAAATAAGAGGGGATTGTCGCTAATATAGAGCTTCAGCCTACACCTAATCAACCTCCACTGACAATACGCATAACAGGTAGCCTACCCTAGTGTTGTTAATGAATGAGGAGTAAGAATAATCAGAGGAATGGTAAGGAATGAAAGGGAAACATATTCTAAGTCATAGTAGCCTCAGTGTAATGTGGAGCTTAATTCCAGAGCAAAGACTATGTTGGTTCTACGTAAACCTAGGTATGTCTGTAATATGGATGAGTCATACTGTCTGGGTGTGGGTCCTACACCCAACAACTGACAAACCATGCAAGTATATACACATATGACCATAGCTAAACACTAAAGTATTGAGCTCTGTGGGTTTAACACCCAGCGAAAAGTGTGAATTACCAGGGAATAGGTAGTGTTTTAGCTGAGCATTAGTGGGGTGATCATTGTAATGACATCTTATGTCTAACTTTAAATAAGGTATAGGATAGATACATTTAAAACTTCCCCTTAACAATGAAGAGATTATCCAATAACTGGGCTAAAAAATAAATAAATGTGTGCCTTAGGTCCCCAGCTTGAAATCTTAACTAGAGGCATTTGAAAACAAGCAACTTTTGATGCTCATATTGGGTTAAGTGAGTTGCCTTATAGGCAAATACAACATATACCTATATATCCCCATACATTACATCATTGATTGGTATATACATGTGAAAAGGTAAACATTGGCTATAGCAATCCCCAACTTTTAGACATGTGAGTAAAACAAAGGAACATAGCAATCCCCTAAAGGAACAGAAACTGTCCACCACTTAGTGGGAGGTTAAACATTAACTTTGGTCGATGAGACACATTGAAGGAAGTACAATATTACCTATTTCTAACCTATATATCAATATAAATATATATAGGTTTGTATTGAACCCAAGGATATCAGCTCTAAAGTTACAGGACTGAGAATCTTGGAGGAGACAAAAGTAATATAGTAGAGTAAGCTAGAAAAGCGCATAATTTAGTTGTATATGAGTTGTGATCAAACCAAGACTCCCCTCCAGTGGTGGAATAGGGCAATTGCATCTTCTATAGAGGGATATTAAATTTAAAGCTTTATTTTGCAGAGTAACTTGAAGTTATGTAAATTACTCAACAAATATAGGTCTAAACAGCTTGATAAATAGTAGATATGTAAGCATCTAAACCACATAGCCTTCAAGTACCTCTTTTACATGGTACTGCATACAAATTGAATAGACTAAAGGATCCCAATTGCAACCTACTAATCTAGAGTAATATATGGCTATAAAAAAAACCAGCAGATAACGATTGTTAACGACTAGTCCAAGCATAGAAAAGGAACCCAATGTATTACTTTAGCAAGTGTTCCCATTGTTGGTGAAATGCTAAAAATGCTGGGTTAAGCCGTATCCACAAGCCCGCAGAGGACTAAAAGGATTCTAAATTATACAGTCCACATTGTCTCACTCCAGCTTTCATTTTATGTGAACAGTAGCATAGATAAAAGGCAAAAGGGAGCTAAACTCCAAAGCAAAAGAAGAATAAAAGTCTGAACAATAATATATCGTCCAAGCCTTTGCATAAAAGTCAGTTGTGGAGAGACCTGATATAATTACACTCTGTTTGTCCATATTAGCCTGCTTCGAAATAAGTCAGAGGCATCGTAAACCTCAAAGATAATCTCTCACCCTGGAACAGCTGATCTCCAGAACCAGCTAGAGACAAAACGCTGCATCCCCAGCACAGCCTATGTTCAGCCCGTACATATGCCGCTGTTGCATCCAGGCCAGCACCACGAAGCAGAGAGGGAACTTCCCAAACTTGGCAGCCGCCCACGGAGGTCACAAACACTGTACTCACAGGTGGGTTTCGTGGTAAGGTCAGATCCCTCGTGAAACATGATGTAGCAATAGCAAACCTTGAAACCGGGTTCGCAGCATTACAGTCATTGACTTCTACATCGCAGCTTAGCCAGTCTTTGTAGTGAAAGGCATGAGCGTCCCATTGCTGTAGGGGATCAAAATGGCCGCATGAGATCCCGGTATCTGGTAAAGCAGTGCAAATACTCTGATAGATGGTGGGGTCATTAGAATTCAGCGAAAGAGCGACATGCCGATCCACTGTCAGTATAGGTTTGTCCTCTACCACCACTGTATCCACACGACACTCACGCAGTACCAGCGCCAAGCTGGTAAAATGATCTTGTAGGAGCTGTGTCACAGCCAGCCTCCAGACATCCTGGGCCTCCATCTTGGCTAAACTTTTGGAACTCTCATAGACCTGAAAACATCCACCCAAGAGCTCCCAATGCATCCGGTGTTCCTGTATTTGGAAGGGACCCTTTTTAATGTATCAGAGATAGTTTTGGGTGCCAATAATTCTTAATTATATCAAATAAGGGCCAGGAGCTCTTGACACACACGTCTGGTTCCTATGATAGTTGGCTACGCCCCCCATGTAATTCTTTTTATTTTGCATAATTTTGTTTGTTATTTTTCGTAATTTAGTCTTATTTTTGTAATTAGATAGTTTGTAATTGTTAGAGTAGTGTTAGGATTTTTTTAATGTGTATTTTAAATTAATTTAATTGGTAGTTAGTTTAATTTTAGTTAATAGTTGTATTAGTTTAATTTTAGTTTAAAAAAGTACGGGTAGATTACAAGTCTTGCATTATGAGTAAAAAAAGCAGCTTTAATACTCTCACTGGTATTACGAGTCTTGAAGATTTAGGGGCACTGCACACTTTTTTGGCCTTACCGCAAATCAACTTACGCAAATTGCATATAGTCTTTATTTTCAATGGGACTTTCATAGCGCCGGTATTACAAGCTTGTCCTGGGAGGCCAAAAAGTGAGTGGTACACCATATCCCGTCAAGATTCGTAACACGTTTTAAAGTCAGTAGTTATGAGTTTTACACTACAAAGCCGTAGCATAAAACTCATAACTAAAGTGCTAAAAAGTACACTAACACCCATAAACTAACTATTAACCCCTAAACCGAGGCCCTCCAGCATCGCAAACACTAAAATAAAATTATTGACCCCTAATCTGCCACTCCCGACATCGCTGCCACTATAATAAACATATTAACCCCTAAACCGCCACACTCCCGCCTCACAAACATTAGTTAAATATTATTAACCCCTAATCTGCTGTCCCTAACATCGCTGCCACCTACCTACATTAATTAACCCCTAATCTGCTGACCCCAATGTCGCTGCCACTATATTATATTTATTAACCCCTTCATCTAAGTCTAACCCTAGCCCTAACACCCCCTAACTTAAATATAATTAAAAAAAATCTAACTAAAAATTACTATCATTACCTAAATAATTCCTATTTAAAACTAAATACTTACCTGTAAGATAAACCCTAAACTAGCTACAATATAACTAATAGTTAGTTATTTTATTTTACATGCAAGTTTGTATTTATTTTAACTAGGTAGAATAGTTCATAAATAGTTATTAACTATTTAATAACTACCTAGCTAAAATAAATACAAATTGACCTGTAAAATAAAATCTAACCTAAGTAACACTAACACCTAACACTACACTGCAATTAAATAAATTACCTAAATTAAATACAATTAACTAAATTAAATTAAATTAGCTAAATTACAACAAAAAAACACTAAATTACAGAAAATAAAAAACAAATTACAAGATCTTTAAACCAATTACACCTAATCTAATAGCCCTATCAAAATAAAAAAAGCCCACCCAAAATAAAAAAAACCTAGCCTAAACGAAACTACCAATAGCCCTTAAAAGGGCCTTTTGCGGGGCATTGCCCCAAATAAATCAACTCTTTTACCTGAAAAAAAATACAAACAACCCCCCCAACAGTAAAACCCACCACCCACACAACCAACCCACCAAATAAAACCTTAACTAAAAAAACCTAAGCTCCCCATTGCCCTGAAAAAGGCATTTGGATGGGCATTGCCCTTAAAATGGCATTTAGCTCTATTGCGGCCCAAAGTCCCTAATCTAAAACTAAAACCCACCTAATGCACCCTTAAAAAATCCTAACACTAACCCCTGAAGATTTACTTACCGGGAGAAGTCTTCATCCAAGTGGCAAGATGTCCTCAAGGAAGCCGGCAAAAGTGGTCCTCCAGATGGGCAGAAGTCTTCATCCAGACGGCATCTTCTATCTTCATCCTTCCAACGCGGAGCGGCTCCATCTTCAAGACATCCGGCGCGGAGCATCCTCTTCAATCAACGTATTCTTGCTGAATGAAGGTACCTTTAAGTGACGTCATCCAAGATGGCGTCCCTTAGATTCCGATTGGGTGATAGAATTCTATCAGCCATTCGGAATTAAGGTTGAAAAAATCCTATTGGCTGATTGGATCAGCCAATAGGATTGAACTTCAATCCTATTGGCTGATCCAATCAGCCAATAGGATTGAGCTTGCATTCTATTGGCTGTTCCAATAAGCCAATAGAATGCGAGCTCAATCTGATTGGCTGATTGGATCAGCAAATCGGATTGAACTTGAATCTGATTGGCTGATTGAATCAGCCAATCAGATTTTTCCTACCTTAATTCCGATTGGCTGATAGAATCCTAGCAGCCAATCGGAATTTGAGGGACGCCATCTTGGATGACGTCATTTAAAGGAACCTTCATTCGGCGAGTCGGTTGAAGAGGATGGATCCGCATCGGCTGGGAAGAAGATGGCTCCACTCCGGATGGATGAAGATAGAAGATGCCGCTTGGATGAAGATGTCTGCCGGTCCGGATGTCCTCTTCTGCCCGGATAGGATGAAGACTTCTGCCGGTCTGGATGTCCTCTTCTGCCCGGATAGGATGAAGACTTTGGCCCGGCTGGGTGAAGACGACTCAAGGTAGGGAGATCTTCAGGGGGGTAGTGTTAGGTTTATTTAAGGGGGGTTTGGGTGGGTTAGAGTAGGGGTATGTGGGTGGTGGGTTTTAATGTTGGGGGGGTTTACAGGCTGATTACTTTTGTATTTTAGAATAGGGTAGGGAATTTTTTATTTTGGGGGGCTTTTTTATTTTATTAGGGGGCTTAGATTAGGTGTAATTAGTTTAAACTGCTTGTAATTCTTTTTTATTTTTTGTAATTTAGTGGGGGGTTTTGTATTATAGAATAGTTTATTTAATTGTATTTAATTGTAGGTAATTTATTTAATTAATTTAATGATAGTGTAGTGTTAGGTTTAATTGTAACTTAGGTAAGGATTTATTTTACAGGTAATTTTGTATTTATTTTAACTAGGTAGCTATTAAATAGTTATTAACTATTTAATAGCTTTTGTACCTAGTTAAAATAAATACAAAGTTGCCTGTAAAATAAATATAAATCCTAAAATAGCTACAATGTAATTATTAATTATATTGTAGCTATATTAGGGTTTATTTTATAGGTAAGTATTTAGTTTTAAATAGAAATAATTAAGTTAATTTTAGGAATATTATTTCGTTTAATATAAATTATATTTATGTTAGGGGGGTGTTAGGGTTAGAGTTATGTTTAGGGGTTAATAACTTTATTATAGTAGCGGCGACGGTGCAGGCGGGAGATTAGGGGTTAATAATTGGAGGTAGGTGGTGGCGATGTTAGGGAGGGCAGATTAGGGGTTAATCAAATTTATTATAGTGTTTGCAAGGCGGGAGGGCGGCGGTTTAGGGGTTAATACATTTATTATAGTAGCGGCGAGGTCCGGTTGGCAGATTAGGGATTAATACTTGAAGTTAGGTGACGGCGAAGTTGGGGGGGGGCAGATTAGGGGTTAATAAATATTATGTAGGTGTCGGCGATGTTGGGGGCAGCAGATTAGGGGTTCATAGGGATAATGTAGGTGACGGCGGTGTCCGGAGCGGCAGATTAGGGGTTAATTGTATTAGGGGTTAATTGTGTAATGCAGGTGTCAGCGATAGTGGGGTCGGCAGATTAGGGGTTAATAAGTATAAGGTATGGGGTGTTTAGACTCGGGGTTCATGTTAGGGTGTTAGGTGCAGACTTAGAAAGTGTTTCCCCATAGGAAACAATGGGGCTGCGTTAGGAGCTGAACGCTGCTTTTTTGCAGGGTTTTTTTCAGCCCAAACTGCCCCATTGTTTCCTATGGGGATATCGTGCACGAGCACGTTCTGCCATCTTACTGCTACCATAAGCAACGCTGGTATTGAGGGTTGAAGTGGCGGTTAATTCGGCTCAATGCTCCCTTTTTGGAGCCTAACGCAGCCCTTTAGACAACTCTAAATACCAGCATTGTTTGGAAGCAGCAGTAGGAAAAAAAGCTGTGTTTGCTACGCGGGTCTTTACCGACAAAACTCTAAATCTAGCCGATAGTTAATAGAGGGGTTTTCATTATGGTGATAAGACCTTTTAAAATCACTTAATTCTCTCTGGCTTTGCGCAAGCTGTTTATTTAACTCTTGTATCTTTGCTAGTAAATCTATGTTATGCTTATCTAAGGTGGTTAGGTCTTGGGCAAACTCATCAATTTTATTTTCGGCTATTTTTAAATTCTCTTTGCATCTGTGTAAGGAGCGAATACTACTTTCTAGCTTCTGTATTTGCAATTCTTTGTCTATGAGATAAAGCGACATTTCGTCAACAATGCATATTACAAGGGCCCAAGATTTTAGTATTAGTTCATCTCGCTTCTTGGGATTTTTGCATTGATTAATTATTAATAATTTTTGGAATAACTCACAGTTTTCATTCCACCTATTATTATCAATGGCAATATTTTTAGCCTTAATTTCTAGCATATCCATAAAATCATTTAATTCACCCGCAATATTAAACCTCTCTTTAATGTGGCCTATAATGTCCCTTTTAAGGACCACACCTCGAGTAAGGGGTATTGTCAGGGAACAATTTTCAACGCTATGTACAGATTCACTTCTGGTTACAGACATTATTATATTGGTTTAGTATTTAGTTAAATTAAAATGCTAATACAATTTTTACCAATAAGAAAGAGAATTTTTTTTTATATTTTTAAAAAAAAATATTAATATTAATTTTGAAATATGAAAAATTTATATTTTTATTAATTTTGAAATATGAAAAATTAATTTTTTTATTAATGTTGAAATATGAAAATTTTATATTTTTATCAATTTTTCAGAAAATAAATTTTTAATAATATTTCAAGATATTAATATTAATCTGGAAATATGAAAATCAATATTTCAATTTTTTAAAAAAATATATATTTTCAAAATATTAATATAAATCTTGAAATATAAAAATCAATATTTCAATTTTTCAAAAAAACTATATTTTCAAAAATATCAATTTCGAAATATGAATTTTTTTCTCTTTTAATAATAATTTCTATTTACTACAAATATATCATATCAATATTATAAATATTAATAATATCTCAGCAGTGCCTCCAAAAAATATGTCTGTATATGGCTGGGTTATAACACACTATATTTAATAATTATCCTTTAAACTAAAAACCCAATAAAATATGCATATACTAGAAACTATAAAATTAATATAAATCCCTGAATTCTTTTTATTAGTTAATATCTATGAATACATTGAAATATATTTGTAGGAACAAGAATATGAATCAATACTCTTTACAAAGCAACCCAAATTGTAACTTTTGACTAGCCTTATTCACAATAGAATTTCATTCAATTAACACAATGAGATTCCAAGATATTTAGCTGCTAACATTCAAGCAATACAATCAGCTATTTAGTCACAATTGATTCTAACACAATTCTAATTTAAAACATCAAAATAGTATCTATTATCTATGCAAAAACCAATTGTCCTTTGCTAATTTATCTAAATTGAAATAAATCCTTAGTTACTTATAATTAAGACAGATTCTAAGACACATATTTATATATATTTGCCAGATAAACCACTTAGCATTTAGGATTTGTTTAAAATACACAAGCTATGAAATATTAGTTAAAATACAAACTGCTCTCTTTAACCTATCACTTATTGCAACAATGACTGTTTGTTTTAAATATTTTACATATAAAAAGGCAAGCTTAAAACTACACAGGACTATGAATATAATTCTAAAATATAAATATTGTCTTTAAGTCTATCAGTTGTAATTTAACTGCAGTGACTATGCATATATTTTGTTTTAAAATATTACCTGTAATTAGTAACTTTTATATATATACTTTACCAAATAAACAAATCGATATCCAATATTTCTCAACAGGTCCAATCTCACCTCAGAATACGAATAAGTATATTTTGCAATCAATGAGAAAAGGTAGGCCAGCTTTGCTAGAGTAATGGTATTTCAAATGCCCAGTAACCAGTTACAAGTTAGCTTAGCAGCATCTGTCTTTCTCCTATATTGCATTAAGCTTATATATGTTTCCATCATAGGTGAGAATATGGGAGGCCCTTTTGGAAAACCTGCTTTGTTATTGGCCCTTACAGAACTGAGCAGGGATTGGATATCTGGGATATCTTATCGGATTGGCCCTGGGAAATTTCATGTTTTTTTGTTTGTTTTTTTTATTTATTTTTATTAAAGAGGATTCAGGTATACAACGTGTAAACAAATACAAAAAAAAATCAAAATTGTTCAGTGTCACATTCAATGAATTTACTGTGGAAATTATCAAGAAAAAGAACAAAAATAAAACAACAAAAAGAAACCTGTGATATACAAGCAATGCACATAAAAAATATGGTTTTCTAGGATATAACAAGATGCACCCTACTAAGCTAATGCATAAATGTGTACAGGTAAAAGTAAGTTTCTCTGACACGTACTAGATACTGATTTAGAAATATATGATAATGCGATCAATACAGAAAAAAACTTTATTTGTTCACATTTACCCAGGTTTCCTCATAGCCTATTACCCGAATCCTCTTAGTTTTAACTTTATTAAACTAAACTAAACATTTTTCCCTATTAATCTTTACTTTTGATTGTCAGAATAATAAACATAAAAATTGAATACCCGTACATTAATTGCACAAAGAACAAATAATCCATATCCTGCTCTTTTGTACGTATTATAAAAACAGTTAGTAAGACAGGAACATCCAGCTTTCACTGAACATCATGAAATCATAGTGATTAAACAGGCACAGAGTCGAGAGGGGGTGAAAGGAAAAAAAAGAAAATAAAAAGGGAAGGGAAAAATTATACCTTCTTCCTCCATCCCACCCCCTTATGCGGAGAGAACAAAACAATACGTTAAAAATAGGGATTATCTCCCCCTCAGCCTCCTCAACCCCAACCTCTGTGTCTCAATTTACAAGTTTAGCCCTTTTAGTACCAAGAAACCGGAAAGAATTCATGCAATATCAAACCCTCAAAATATGTAGATTTATGGAACATTTTAGTCAATATATACTGTGTAGAAATAGGAAATGACTGGATAATTTTCAACCATTTGTTGAAGAAACTGTGGACTTGTTTATTCTGTAAACTTGTTATATTATGTTGTTCGAAAATGATTTGTAATTTAACTGTTTCAATAAATGCCTTAAAGGAGGGAGATTTCTTACTCTTCCAATTTCTCAGAATCAGATTACGCACCACTAAAATTATCGTATTGATCACATCCTGACTCTGCACCTCTGTATCTAACAAAAGGATTCTTCTTGGTGCAAAGAAAAAATGATCTAGTAGATGTTTGTTTAACCAAAAGTTTACTTTCTGTCAAAATTGTCTTATTTTAGGACAATACCAGAAACAGTGGAGCAAATCAGCTCCAGGCATATGACATTTGTAACAAGAACCTATTTGTCCTGGTGTCCACTTAGCTAGTCTCTTTGGGGAGATATAAGCGTTATTAAGGAGCTTTAAATGTGATTCCTTCCAGGAGGAGCGAAGGGGGGCTGCATTTAACCACCTAATACCCTTCTTGATATTATCATGATTGATCCCTTCAATATACTTAGACCAGTATAATAAAAACTGCTCTACGTTTAATTGACCTTGCTTTGCCAGGAGAATATTATACAGTAGTGATATTGATTGATTCCCTTGTCTATATATATTGATATAATCCCCGATTATTTCAAAATTTTCCAACCAATTTCCTGTCTGTAATTTTTTGTTTATAAAGTGTCGAAGTTGCAAATATGCATAAAAACTCTTATTTGGTAAGTTATATTCAACAACAATATCCTCAAATGTTCTCAAATTGAGCCTCTCATCAAAAAGTTGTATTAATCTAGTTAAACCTTTCTCTGCCCAACTTCTAAATATCGAGTACTGACACCCTGGGGGAAATTCAGGGTTTCCTTTAACTGGCAGAAAGGCGGACATGTGTAAATTAATCTGCAAATGACCACATAGTTGTTGCCAGGCTTTGACCACATTAAATAAACTAGTGGTTATCTTAATACTATCCGGCATTTGCGAATGCGGACAGTGTAATATTGCTTTAAGAGAGAATGGTTGTATGAGACTCTCTTCAATTATTGAATTAGTCAAATAATTATAAGAAAGAAGCCAATCAACCCCATACCGTGCTAATATGGCGATATTATAAGCCCTTATATCAGGAAATTTTAGACCCTCAAATTACTTAGACTGTGATAATTTTGCTATTGAAAACATGTGTCTAGTCTTATTCCAGAAAAAATTGGCACATGCCTGGTTGAAGATCCTAATATCTTTATCCTTAATATATAAAGGGAGATTATTCATGATATATGTTATTTGGGGGAAAAGAATAGTTTTGATCAACATTACTTTAGCTGATAATGGGATCTAAAAAAAAGTTCAACGTTGCAATTTCGATGCTATATGTGAAAAAAAGGTGTAAATTCATTATACCACAAATTCGGATCCCTATGTAATTTAATTCCTAAGTATATAAAACTCTCAACCTCTTTTAAGTTGTAATCTTTCAGACGATCTTTGTTTTTATAAATCCACAAAATCTCAGTTTTTGTAGTGCTAACCTTAAATCCTGAGATTGCACTAAATAGATTCAATGACCTCAAAGCTATTGGTATATTTAAACTAGTGTTATTAAAGTATAATAGCAAATCATCAGCGTAAAGTGATAAAACACAGTTTTGACTCCCGAAATGTATTCCTTCTAGTTCTTGTCTTAAATAGATTGCTAATGGCTCTATGGCTATATTAAAAAGGAGGGGGGAGAGTGGACATCCCTGTCGCGTCCCTTTTTCTAATTTAAAGAAAGGGGACTGACTGTTATTAACCAAAATTGCCGAAACCGGGTAGTTATATATGGTTTTAATAAAATTTATCAGGTTCCCAAAGAAGCCAAAGTTGGTCAAGGCGTTATATAGGTGTTCCCAGATTATAGAGTCAAAGGCCTTCTCGGCATCAACCATCACCATAGCAAGGTCCTGTTTAGGTACAAGTTTGTCTCGATGTGACCTATTCCAAAAGTATTCCAGCATCATATATGTTTTCCGAATATTCTTGGTAGGAGATCTATTAATCATAAACCCTGATTGATCTGGGTGTATGATTTCCTGTATTGGTTTTTTTTAATCTATTAGCTATTATAGAAGTAATTTGTAGTCTGTGTTCAGCAAAGAAATAGGCCTATATGACCCAGGATCTAAAGGATTTTTATCTTTTTTTAAGATAAGGGTGATGATTGACGCCGAGAAGAACCGTGACATTGCCTTTCCACCATGAAAATGTTCATTAAACAAACATGTCAACATGAGAACAATCTCCGACTAGAGTAATCAATAAAACTCTGCCGGTAATTGATCCGGTCCTGGGGCCTTACCTAATTTGGTTTCTTCTATGGCTTTTAGAACTTCGTCTAGGGATATAGGTGCATTACTTAATTCAACCTGTTCTGGTGTGACCTTAGGACATGTAATCTTCCCCCAGAAGAACATGTTACTATGAACATCTATTGCTTTGGCAGAATATATGTTCTTATAGTAGTCTAAAAAAACCTTTTGAATATCAATAAATTGTGAATAATTCTGGCCGCCCATGGTAACATTCTCAATTATATTATTCTTCTTTCTGCTCCTATCTAACCTTGCAAAATACTTAGCAGACTTACCATATTGACCGGCATATAATACGTTCATCCTAATTTCCTCATTGTTTATTTTGGTGCTAAGGAATAGATCCCTATCTTGTCTAGCTACTTTATATTTGTCCCAATGTATCCTAAGTGGGATATTTATATATTTATGGTAAGTCTTCGTTAACGTATTCGCCAATTGTAATTCGCGTGCCTTAAACTTCCTTTTAACCATAATCATGTAGGCTTTTATCTCCCCCCCTGAGATACGCTTCTGCAGCTTCCCAGAACACCTCAATTTTATCTGCGTAGCTTTGATTGTTAATACTATATTCTCGCCATTTATTTTGGAGCCAGTTCTGAAAGGGTACATTATGTATCAGGTGTTTTGGGAAATAAAAATTATTCAATGTAGCCGTCTGACCTGAACGAGCTCCAATCACCAATGACACTGGGGCATGATCTGATAATGCAATCTGATGTATCTCTGCCTTAGTATCATCTCTGAGAAAAAGGTCAGAGACTAGAAAAAAATCTATCCTTGAGAAGGATCTATAACCTTTGCTATCGGGATGTTGAATGTGCCATATATCATGTAACTTTAAGTTTTTGCATATTTGAAAAAAGATCTTAGATTTCTGGGGAGCCATACAATTCTGTTTGGGTGAGAATCGATCCAGAGAAGAGATTGGTGCTAAATTAAAATCACCAGCAAGTATTATATTTTGTTCAGATTTTACACAAAGTCTGGCAATAATATTATCCCAAAAAGACTGGTCTGTATTATTGGGGCTGTAAACATTACATAATATATACTTAGCCTTGAAGGCTTCAATTGAGAGAGTTATCCATCTATCATTTGTGTCTTTTTGAATTTTCTGAATACTATACTCAAACTCTTTATTAAATAAAACAGCAACACCCCTCTTCCTCCTGGAGCAATCCGAAGCTATAACCTGGCCAACCCATTTACATTTAAGTTTTTCTGCTTCTGCCTTTTTTAAATGGGTCTCCTGTAATAGGACGATATCGGGGCGAAACTTCGCCAAATACTTAATTATCAGCTTCCTTTTTTGGGGTGACGTTATTCCCCCTATGTTCCAAGAAATAATCTTAATTTTCCTCATCTAATCTTGTAAAATACTATTCCTTACCGCTATTTGCGCCCACTGAGAAGCACAGAATTGGGCCAGGGCTGGGGGTGGGGAAGAAGGAGAGGAAGGGGAGGAAGCGGAGAGAAAAAAAAAAAGAAAGAAACCCAACAAACCCCAACTCGCTCATCAAATCCAAGGTTGACAGCTGTAATACAAGCACCATTACATTTGCATAAAATTTTATTTCTGGGATGTTCCAGAACCAATAACTAAACCCTTTCCCTAGTTTTAATATACTTGTCTTTCGATTTTGTCTATACAAGACAGCAAAGGGAATAAAAAAATTAAAAAAAAGAAAAAGACACAAATAAGTTAAAAAAAAATTCAGGTCAGTAAAGCATCTATATTCAAATATCAAGGATATGTTTTCCTAGCCCCGAATTAGAGCACCCTCATTTTTTTTACAAAATTCTCTAGCGTCTGCCTCATTGGTTATAGTTACATTACCATCTGCTTCCTCTACCATTATCTTAGCCGGATATATAAGTCTGGCTTTCAGGCCTGCGTTAATTAATCTAGTGCAAAACGGAGCCAACTCTTTCCTTCTAAGTGAAGTTTCACTAGAATAATCCTGAAAGATTAGTATCTTAACTTGGCCTATGTATAAACCTCCCATTTTCCTGTAGAGTTTTAATATGTTAATTTTGTCTCTGTAGTTTAAGTATTTAACCATCACTGGCCTGTTATAGTTTTTGTCCCTTTGACTATCTCTAATTCTGCCCAACCTGTGAGCCCTTTCAACTAGTATTGGGGGATTATTTGGTGGTATACCCACCGCAGCTGGTAGTGTGGAACTCGCAAAAACCCTCAAATCTGAAAAGTCGCCATTATCTGGAAGGCCAATAATTTTTAAATTATTTTGGCGTGAACGATCTTCTAATTCATGGATTTTATCCTGCAATATTCTCAGTGTTTTACGGTTATCCTCTATATTTTGCTCCTGTTTATATAATAAATCTTCATTACCTGATACTCTGTTCTCTACTTTTGTGAGTCGGCTAGAAAACTGTCTTAGCTCAACCATTATATTTGACATTTGTGTTTTTAGCAATTCAAATTGTGGTAAAAAAATCTCAGAAATCTGAGTTACAAGTGGTTATGTATCAATTTTATGTAATGCTAACTCATTAGGATTCTCTAAATGTGTTTCAGATGTTCGCACTCTTTTATTCTTTTGTTTGGCAGGCATAGCCGGAGATTAACTTTAATGTTAGTGATATATTTATCCATGTGACAAAAAGTGAGATTTTTTTTAATTTTTTTTTTTTTAACTCCTGTGTTTATATGTATATGAAATTTACAGAAGCCTGTGCAAGGCAGATACATAAATGACTGTCTAATCTCTCTATAAGAGGGGGAAAAGTGACCCCTAAACTCCTCTTCTGTCTGAAATATAATGAGTGGAAAAAAGAAACCATATAGGCCTAGTGCCACCATTCATGAATGTGAAAGTGCAAATCCAAAAGTAGATGAAGCCTTATTCATCGGCCATGCCTCTTCTCTTAACTTATTTATATATGGAGAAACAAAAAACACCTGTTATCTCTGAGTAATTGCTACCTGGACTAGACTTATTACTAAGACTGTTCTCAAGTTAATGATTTATATTAAGAGTGCTACTCATATAACTCTCTGTATATGTGGCTAAGTGTGACTTCCTTTATATAATACATCTTAACACGCTACAAGCTTTTATGACACTCTAGATAGTACCAGTATTACTGTAGCACATTTTTTAAAGAAAATATAGCTTAATGTTCCCAAGCTGATTGCTTATTTTATATTATTATTCATATTTGGATTTTTCTGCAGGCTTTGTGCAGTATACATAAGCTTATATAGACATTATAGAAATATTTGAATTCAAGAGAACGTAATGGAAAAAAAACACAGCAGTTTGACTATTATATGTCCATTTTACATCAATGGTTATAAGGGCCTCGAATGTCCACTTTCTTCTTCCCAACACCAGGGGTTCTTAGCATAAACATCCGGACACACAGTTATTTAGGGTAAACATATATCGTAGCAGCCAAACACACAAAACCAAACAGGAACAGCTATGATGAAGTTCAATAAGGAAAAATTGTTATATCACTGTATGGCATAAAACATAGAGTACTTGCGCAAACCAAATGGCACCTTCCTCACGTCCTTCTTGCCACCCGTGATTTCTCCTCCTTCCGCTGGTTTCCGTTGTGCTGGTAAGGTTGTGGCCACCAAGAAAAAAACATCAGAAGATGAGGAACAGCCCTCCTCCTGATGACCCAAAAAGCCAGTTATGGCTGCTCACTGTGACAGCACCGCCGACATTCCTCCAGCTGATCCAGCGTACCTCGGTTATGTTGTCACCACATAGGAAGGTCGGGCTCTGCTGTGGGATCTTTACATCGATGGTCAGCAATTCTTTGTCATGCAGGCTAACGGCACTCCGAAACTCTGTCTCTCCTTTCAGCTTGTTGCACCTAAACGCCCCTCTTGGATGCCACTGTGTGCTTCTCCCAGACAGCTATCAGGGGGTTCAATAGGGCTAGTGTGCTCCTCGTTTCACTGAACGGCTCCAGTAACTGAGCCACCAAACTTGTTCCGGGGTTCCTTGCCGACAGCACCTGCCAGCAGATGCAGTTGCCCTAGGAAGGTAACAGATCCTCCAACAATGGGCAAAACGGCTGGGAAGTTTGTATCAAGCTACTCCGGCATCCACGCTCAGCGTCTACGAGCGGTGCTAGCTCCACCCACAGGAACCGGAACCTCCACTCCAGGGAAATTTCATGTTTAACAGCCAAAAGGCCTTCTGGCTGTAATTCTTGCATCACAACACAGGTGGGCAACATGACAAACACGCAGACTCATTTAGTCCTAATATTCATGTTTGCTACAATTTAAATATCTTCCATATAATGATTATTTAAAATCATCATAATTTCTTGCATTAATTACTTACACTCTGAATTCCAGGCAGGATAGCATCGTGTGAATTTTCTGATTATTCCAATACTAAATACAGTAAGTTTTTAACATTATATTATATCAAAGTAATTATACTGCTAATTATTCAAAAAATATACATCTGTTATATTTTAAGAGATGTATTTAAACTTTCATAAACATTTAGTGTATAATCATATGACATGACTCAGATCATCCCATGCAGGCAATCCTGTATCTAGTATCTTTTAGCCCCATCTGAAAAGATAGAAAAACCATATGTTATATATATTTCAAAAATGGGATTATTACAATTGTTATTTAATCTATTACAAATTCTGAGGCATACATTTAATGTTAGCAGTTGTATTTTCAGTAAATTTCAAAGTTACATTGTAACATGTGCTTTTGCTGTTGTTTTGTTGGTACATGGGAAACTCCGCAGGAGATAATTTACACATGGTTGTTAGAATTACAGTTCTTGCAAATGTTTGTGTTTTAAAACATTTTTCCAGACGGATCGGCTCCATACATTGGCAGGAAATCCATATATGGGCATGTATCCTGATCTAGGCACCATGTGTATCTTTTAATTAGGATAAACGTGTCTTCACCCAGCCAAAACCATTTGGCAGGGGGGTTGGGATTTACAGTGGAATAGAACTGTTGTATCCGAGATTTATGAGATACAAAATAAACATGACCATTTCTTTCAAAGACCGTAGTCCATCGAGTTCAACCTATACAAATCTAAAATACTTACAAAAAGCTCCAGTTAAGCTTAAATAACCCCACTAAAAGGTGACCCATTTAATACTAGCAATCATATCCAAGAATTTTGTTTATATACAGAAATGTATCCAGACTATTTTTAAATGTATCTAGGGTATTGGCATTCACTACCTCCTTTGGTAATGAGTTCCATAATGTTATTGCTCTTACAGTGAAAAAATGTTTCCGTTGCAGGAGATTAAATCTCCTTTCCTCCAACCTTAAATTGTGACCTCTTGTCAGAAACAATTTTCTTGGAATAAACAGAGCTTCTGCCATATCTGTATATGGGCCTTGAATATATTTATATAAAGTAATCATGTCACCTCTCAAATGCCTTTTTTTCTAAAGAAAACAGACCCAGTTTGGCTAGCCTCTCCTCATAGGTTAAATTCTCCAATCCCCTTATTAGCTTTGTGGCCCTTCTCTGAACTTTTTCTAGTTCTGCAATATCTTTTTTTGCGATCGGTCTCCAGAACTGCACTCCATACTCAAGGTGAGGTCTTACCAGCGCTTTATATAGTGACAGACTTATGCTTTCCTCCCTTGAATCAATGCCTCTTTTAATGCATGCTAGTATCTTATTAGCCTTTGAAGCCGCTGCCCTGCATTGTGCACCCATCTTTAGCTTGTTATATATTACTACTCCCAAATCCCTTTCCTCCTCTGTTTGGCTAAGTTTTGTCCCATTTAAAAAATATGTTGCCTGCTTATTTTTAATTCCAAAATGTAGAACCTTGCATTTTTCCATATTGAATCTCATTTTCCATTTACTTGCCCATACTTCTAATTTTTGCAGATCCCTTTGTAATGAAAGTTCATCCTGTTCTGACCTAATGACCTAACTTAATTTAGTATCATCTGCAAAAATAGAGATGTCGCTATTTAATCCTTGCTCCAAGTCATTTATAAAAATATTAAAAAGAACAGGGCCCAGTACTGATCCCTGGGGGACGCCACTGATTACCTTTGTCCAATCTGAGTATGATCCATTTATTACTACTCGTTGCTCCCTATCTTTTATCCAGTTATTTATTCATGAGCTAACATTTTCAGCTATTCCCAGTCCCTTAATTTTGTGCATTAATCTCTCATGTGGCACTGTATCAAATGCCTTTACAAAATCTAAGTATATCACATCAACTGATTCCCCTTTATCTATATTTTTACTTACTTCCTTGTAGAATCTAATTAGATTAGTTTGACATGATCTATTTCTCCTAAAACCATGCTGATTAGAACTCATAATCTTGTTTACACGAATATGCTCATCATTATAATCCCTTATAATCCCTTCAAATATCTTCCCCACTATTGATGTCAGACTAACTTGTCTATAGCTTCCTGGATCATCCCTGCTTCCCTTTTTGAAGAGTGGCACCACATCAGCTTTACGCCAATCCTGAGGTACCATGCCTGAGGATAATGAGTCTTGAGAAATTAAGAGTAGAGGTTTGTCTATAACAGTGCTAAATTCCGTTAACACCCTTGGGTGTATTCCATCTGGGCCTGGAGTTTTATTTACCTTAATATTATCCAGTTTTTTCCTAATATCCTCTAAACATAACCCAGTTAATGGTATGGACTGGCATGTTCTATTTTGTTCCAAAGTATCATCCAATGGTTCCTCTCTTGTGTATACTGAAGAAAAAAACTGGTTTAGTACCTCAGCCTTCTCCCTGTCATTATTTATCATGCTACCCTCCATGCATTTTAATGTACCTATATTGTCCTTCTTAGTTTTTTTGCTATTTATTTACTTAAAGAACCTTTTAGGGTTAGACTTCGAATCCTTTGCAATAAATTTTTCATTTTCAATTTTGGCTAATTTGATTGCTTTTTTGCATGCATTGTTACATTCCTTATAAATATTGTATGTTGAGTCTGTACTATTTTCTTTGAATAATTTAAATGCCCTACATTTTTTCCTAATTTCTCTTAACACATTTTTATTTAGCCACAACGGCTTTGGTTTTTTATTTTTATAACCATATGGTATTTGTTGATATGTATATTTATTTAGCAAAGTTTAAAATATTATCCATTTATCCTTTGTATTTTTCATAGAGAATACATTGTCCTAATTTAAATTATTTAATGATTTCCTTAAATCATTGAATTTTGCTTTCTTGAAATGAAAAGTCTTAGTTAAACCTTTAACACACTGCACATGAAAAGAGATTTCAAATGTGACCATGTTATGATCACTGTTAGCCAAATGTTCTTTGACTTCTATGTTTGATATTATATCTGTATTGTTTGATAGCACTAAATCCAATATAGCTTTATTCCTAGTTGGCTCCTTTATTAAGTGTGACAAGAAGTTATCCCTGAGAACATTTAAAAATCTATCCCCCTTAGCTGAATTACTAGTTTCATTGGCCCAGTTTAGATCAGGGTAGTTAAAATCTCCCATAATTACAGCACTGTTATTAGCAGTCTTACGTATTTGGATAAGTAGTTGAGTTTCCTCCGTGCCACTAATGTTGGGGGGCTTGTAGCATGTTCCTAGTAATATTTTTTTAGGATTTCCCCCCCACTCTTTATTTCAACCCACAGGGTCTCTACATTGTCACTTGTATGATAAATATCTTCCCTTATTGTAGGTTTAAGGTTAGGTTTAATATACATGCAGATTCCTCCACCCCTTTTATTATTCCTGTCTCTCCTAAATAAAGTATACCCCTCTAAGTTAACTGCCCAGTCATGTGAATCATCCCACCAAGTTTCAGTTATACTGATAACATCATAGTCCTCTTCTGCAACTAAGAGCTCCAGCTCCCCCATTTTAACTGTCATGCTTCTTGCATTTGTTGTTATACATTACATTTTCATGTGCTTTCTGCTGCTACTTTCTAATGTGACATTTCTTAAGTCATCCCTTCCTTGAGATATATAAAGGGTGTGACATATTTACAGACTGATCTCTCTGTTCTATTGTGTTCTAACTGACCCTCCCCTTTGCCTAGTTTAAAAGGTTCTCTAAACGTGCTACCATCCTTTCCCTTAAACACACCTGCATCCATGTCATTCAGGTGCAATCCATCCTTACTGTACAAATTGTACCCAAGTGAAAAGTCAGCCCAGTGCTCTAAAAAGTCAAACCCCTCATTTTTACACCATGTTTTTAACCATGAATTAACAGACCTTAGCTCCTTCTGTCTTACTGAGTTAGCACACGGCACTGGTAATATCTCAGAAAATATTACTTTGGAGATCCTTGCTTTAAGCTTGCTACTTAACTCCCTGAAGTCATTTTTTAGGACTCTCCATCTCCCGCTGATTCCTTCATTAGTACCAATATGCACTATGACTGCAGGATCAGACCCACATCCCTCTAACAATCTATCAATACTCTCCACAATATGCCTAACACGAGCCCCTGGAAAACAGCAAACTGTTCTATTTAAAGGGTCTGGATGACAAATTACCCTATCAACCTTCCTAATAATAGAGTCTCCTACCACCAACATCTGCCTCAGGCCCTGACTTGTATGCCCCTCTTCCATGACTGAAGGAATATTAACAATAGTATGCCCCTCTACCATGTCTGAAGGACTGCCCACCAAAGTATGCTGCTCTTCCACAACTAAAGGACTGTTCACTATACTAGGCAAAACAGCACTCTCTGACAATGCCACCCCTGAACTGATATCCCCAACATCTTTACTTAACCTGGCAAATCTATTGGGGTATACCAGCTCAGAACTGGCCTGTCTCTTGCGCTTACCCTTGCTTCGCCCTCTAACTGTGACCCAGCTACATCCTTTAGTCTCCTCATCTGAATCCTCCCCATTCCAACTGCTAGAACCATTAACAACCAGCTCAGTCCTATCCATTTCCCTTTCAAGTGTCTGAATTTCATGCAGTGTTACAATTCATTACTCCAGATCTCCAATACGAGTTTCTAAAGAGACAATATTCTCACACTTGCCACAAACATATAATCCCAGAAGCGGCTGCTCCAGTGATGCAAACATGTGGCAAGCTGTACACTGAATGAGATTCTCACACATTCTTAATAAAAGGTTTAACTTAAAAATATAAAATAATTATATTTCCCCTTAATTACTTGTTTGCCTAACTACCTTGATTAGCTAACTATTATACTTAAACAGACAATCTTACTTTAACAGAGAATCAATACAGCAGACCCACTCAGAGCAAGCTCACAGAGTTACTGAGCTAAATTTATAGGCTTGCTAGGCCCACACAGGTGAAAATAACCCCACTCCTAATTCCTATTGGCTGATAGAATTCTATCAGACAATCAGAATGTAAGGGACGTCATCTTTGATGACGTCACTTAAAGGGAAATTTTATTCTACAGCAGTGATTGGAAGAAGAGGATGCTCCTCGCCGGATGTCTTGAAGATGGACCCGCTCCACGCTGGATGGATGAAGATAGAAGAAGAAGGACTTCTGCACGCTTGGATGAAGACTTCTGCCGTCTGGATCTGGATGGATGTCCGGTCTTCGCAAACTGTAAGTGAATCGTAGGGGGTTAGTGTTAGTTTTTTTTAAGGGTTTATTGGGTGGGTTTTATTTTTGGGTTTTAGTAAAGTAAAAGAGCTAAATGCCCTTTTAAGATCAATGCCCATCCAAATGCCCTTTTCAGGGCAATGGTTAGCTTAGGTTTATTTAGATAGGTTTTTATTTGGGGGGTTTGGTGTGGTGGGTGGGGGGTTTTTTACAGGTAAAAGAGCTGATTTCTTTGGGGCAATGCTCCGCAAAAGGCCCTTTTAAATGCCATTGGCAGTTTAGTGTAGGCTAGGTTTTTTTTAGTTTGGGTGGGCTTTTTTATTTTGATAGGGCTATTAGATTAGGAGTAATTCGTTTTTATTTTTGATAATTTCCTTTTTTATTTTGAGTAATTTATTGTTTATTTTTTTGTAATTTAGATAATTGTATTTTATTAATTTAATTTATGTTATTGTAAGGTTAGGATTTAGTGTAAGGCAGGTTAAGTTTTATTTTACAGGTAACTTTGTATTTATTTTAACTAGGTAGTTAGTAAATAGTTAATAACTGTTTACTAACTAGTCTACCTAGTTAAAATACATACAAACTTACATGTGAAATAAAAATAAAACCTAAGATAGCTACAGTGTAACTATTAGTTATTTTGTAGCTAGATTAGGTTTTATTTTACAGGTAAGTATTTAGTTTTAAATAGGTTATTTAGGTAATAATTGTAAGTTTTATTTAGATTTATTTTAATTATATTTAAGTTAGGGGGTGTTAGGGTTAGGCTTACGTTAGGGTGGCGGTTTAGGGGTTAATATGTTTATTATAGCGGTGGTGTGTGCAGACGGCAGATTAGGGGTTAATAATATTTAAATAGTGTTTGCGATGCGGGAGGGTGGCAGTTTAGGGGTTAATAAGTTTATTATAGAGGCGACGATGTCGGGGAGCGGTGGAATAGGGGTTAATAAATTTTTTAAGTAGCGGTGATGTCTGGAGCAGCAGATTAAGGGTTAATAATTTTATTTTATTGTTTGCGATGCAGGAGGGCCACTGTTTAGGGTTAATAGGTAGTTTATGGGTGTTAGTGTACTTTTTAACACTTTAGTTATGGGTATGCTTCATAACTCTGCTTTTTCCCCTAACGCCGCTATTACAAGTCTTGTAGATATAGGTGTACCGCACACCTTTTTGGCCGTCACGCGATGTCAGTACCGCACTTTAAAATAGTCCTTTTTCAAGGGGACTTCCATAGCGCAGGTATTACAAGTTTACCTGGGAGGCCAAAAAGTGAGCGGTACACTATAACCACAAGATCCGCACCGCCATCAAAAGTCAGTAGTTATGAGTTTTCTGTTACAAAGCTGTAGCATAAAACTCATAACTAAAGTGTTAACACCCATAAACCACCTATTAACCCTAAATAGCGGCGTTAGGGAAAAAGCAGCGTTATGAAGCATAACAATGCTTTTTCACTCATAACGCCAAACTCGTAATCTAGCTGATTGTTAATAAGAGGACTAGGCTCCTAAAAGCTAAAAATAACAGAATTTCCTTAACAAAGAACAAAAAATGTTCAAATGAAAAATAAGGAAAAATTTTAACAAAACTATCTGATACAGTATCCTTTGAGCCAAAGAAACCTTCATCAGTAGAATAAACAGAATGAATGCTGTCGGTCAGAACAAAATTAATTAAATCTTAATCATTTTAAAACGACCTTGTAAGTTTACTTAAAGGCATAATAGCAGTCATAACCTTTTATGATAAAAGCAATAACATATGATATTTGCAGATGAAATAAAGTACATGAACTAAAGAAAGTAAAAACAGTAAAATGTCATTGTACATATAAAAACATGATAAATAAATGCCACATAACTGAGCTGAAGATAATAACAACAGCTTAATAATGAAAAAAACACACTTAGTTTTGAAGAATTGTGTTTCAGGCAGTGACGTGCAGTGAGGTCAGAGGCTGGTGAGGCACTAGACATGATACGCCGGAGAAACACATGTACAGAGGGCCGCAAGTACCCCCAAAAGGGCAGGTTTAAATGATAGCTGAACCAGTGCACAGGTAACATAATCAGGTGATGGGTGAGAGCAAGTTAGTAACCACTGAGTTACTGATCAGCTGATTACTTCACCTGTGCACTGATTCAGCTATAATCAAAACCTGGCCTGTTGGGGGTACTTGAGGACCATTGTTGAGAAACACTGCACTAAAGCACCAGCTCATCGGAAATGTATTGATTACCTGGAGAATAAAGCACACATACTCTGCTCACTGACACCCACACACTCTGCTCACATACACACTCACACAATTCTGTGGCACAGTGCCAGTTACTAAGCAATTAGAATGATACACAATCTCTTCTCTACTCACTACTGTATTGTAAAAATAGAAATAATTTACCATACAAGTTTTACACAAAGGACAAGTTATCAATACTGCCAACACAGCTGCTGCAATATGGTGTTCAAGAAATGCACGTGCACATCCCACTTAGGTATGCTCTTCAACAAAGGACACCAAAGGATACCAAAAGAATGAAGTGCATAATAATAATAAAAGTAAAATATAAAGTTAATTTATTTATTTTTTTTGTGCAATTTATATCTGAATGATGGAAATTTAATTATGACTTTCATGGGCCCGATCCGATAAAAATCGTCGCCCGCAAAAACTGGCGACGCCAATATTTGCGCTGGTTTGGTATCCTATATACGGCGTAACCTAGAAGTTACGCCCGTATATTGCTGCCGTCACCCGTGGTTTTTTGGGCCATAGGCAGGTATACCAAACCAGCGCAGTTTGGTATCCAATATACAGCGTAAGGACTTACGTGGCGAAAATGGAGAAATCTTACTCCATTTTCACCTCGCCACAAAAAGCAGCCGTAAGAGGCCTTACGCTGACTATTGGAGCCCCGTAACTCCCTAAACTACCTGCTAAATAAACCTAACGCATGCGCAATGTCTATCTAGCTGTCAACCGCGATCTACTAAATAAAACCTAACACCTAACGCATGCGCAATGTCTATCTACCTGTCAACCGCGATCCCCCGCCGCAATCCCTAATAAAGTTATTAACCCCTAAACCGCCGCTCCCAGACCCCGCCGCCATCTACATAAACTAACCCCCTACTGTGAGCCCCTAAAACCGCCACCATCTAACTGATCTATCCCCTAATGTGAACCCCTAAAACCGTCGCCATCTACCTTATCTTATTATTATTAAGATATTATTATTATTAACCCCTAATGTAAGCCTCTTACACCGCCGCCATCTATAATAAAATTATTAACCCCTAATTTAATCTACCTACCCCGCCGCCAGCTATATTATCTATATTAACCCTAAGTATATTATAGTTAATATAGTTATTACATTATATATATTAACTATATTAACCCTAATTATATTAGGGTTAATATAGTTACTATAGTATTTATATTAACTATATTAACTCTATCTAACCCTAACACCCCTAACTAAATTCTTATTAAATAAATCTAATTCATATTATAAACTAAAATATTCCTATTTAAACCTATAAAATAAACCCTAAGATAGCTACAATATAATTAATAATTACATTGTAGCTATGTTAGGGTTTATATTTATTTTACAGGTAAATTGTTAATTATTTTAACTAGGTATAATAGCTATTAAATAGTTATTAACTATTTAATAGCTACCTAGTTAAAATAATTCATTTACCTGTAAAATAAATCCTAACCTAAGTTACAAATACACCTACACTATCAATAAATTAAATAAACTACAAATATCTAAACTTAAATACAATTAAATACACTAAACTAAATTACAAAAAACAAACAAACACTAAATTACAAAAAATAAAAAAAAGATTACAAGATTTTTAAGCTAATTACACCTATTCTAAGCCCCCTAATAAAATAATAAACCCCCAAAATAAAAAAATGCCCTACCCTATTCTAAATTAAACAAGTTCAAAGCTCTTTTACCTTACCAGCCCTTAAAAGGGCCTTTTGCGGGGCATGCCCCAAAGAAAACTGCTCTTTTGCCTGAAAAAAAAAACACAATACCACCCCCCAACATTACAACCCACCACCCACATACCCCTAATCTAACCCAAACCCCCCTTAAATAAACCTAACACTAAGCCCCTGAAGATCTCCCTACCTTGTCTTCACCCAACCGGGTCGAACTCCTCATCCGATCCGGGCGATGTCTTTATCCAAGCGGCAAAGAAGAATTCTTCATCCCGGCGATGTCTTTATCCAAGCGGCAAAGAAGAAGTCTTCATCCCGGCGATGTCTTTATCCAAGCAGCAGCAAAGTCTTCTTCCATCCGGCAGCATCTTCTATAAAGTGGCATCTTCAATCTTCTTTCTTCGCTCCTCCGACGCGGAGCATCCATCCCGGCCGACGACTGAACGACGAATGAGTTACCTTTAAATGACGTCATCCAAGATGGCGTCCGTCGAATTCCGATTGGCTGATAGGATTCTATCAGCCAATCGGAATTAAGGTAGAAAAATCTGATTGGCTGATTGAATCAGCCAATCAGATTCAAGTTCAATCCGATTGGCTGAAAATAGCTTAAAAATCTTGTAATCCTTTTTTTATTTTTTGTAATTTAGTGTTTTGTTTTTTTTGTAATTTAGTTTAGTGTATTTAATTGGGTTAGGGTTAATATAGTTAATATAGCTGGCGGCGGTGTAGGGGGATTAGATTAGGGGTTAATGTGTTTAATATAGCTGGCGGCAGTGTAGGGGGATTAGATTAGGGGTTAATACATTTATTATAGGTGGCGGCGGTGTAGGGGATTTAGATTGTAGGCAAAAGAGCTGATTACTTTGTGACAAAGCCCCGCCAAAAGCCCTTTTAAGGGCTGGTAAAAGAGCAGTTTTCTTTGGGGCATGCCCCGCAAAAAGCCCTTTTAAGGGCTGGCAAAAGAGCAGTTTACTTTGGGGTAATGCCACGCAAAAAGCCCTTTTCCGGGCTATTTGTAGGGTTAGACTTAGGTTTAGTGGTAGGGATAGTTTAGTATTTTAGGGGTTAAATAATTTAATATAGATGGCGGCGGGGTAGGGGGATTAGATTAGGGGTTAATAATTTTAAAATAGATGGCGGCGGGGTAGGGGCTCACTTTAGGGGGTAGGTAAGGTAGATGGCGGCGGGGTAGGGGCTCACTTTAGGGGGTTATAGATTTAATATAGCTGGCGGCGGGGTCCGAGAGCGGCGGTTTAGGGGTTAATAACTTTATTAGGTTGCGGCGGGGTCCGGGAGCGGCGGTTTAGGGGTTAATACATTTTTTATTGTTAGGATAGTGAGGGGGGATAGCGGATAGAGGGTTAGACGTGTTGGGCTATGTTTAGGAGGCGTGTTAGACAGTGCGGGTGATTTCATACTTTAGTCAGGTTTTGTAGGCGCCGGCAGTTTCTAACATGGCGCAAGTCACTAGCGACGCCAGAAATTTGTACTTACGCAGATTTCTGGACATCGCTGGTTTATCCGACTTACGGCACTTTAGCATCTGACGGCGCCGTATATTGGATAGCTCGAGTTGCGAGCTGAAACTGCGGGTGACGCGGGTTCCCTCGCCGCAAACTACGCCGTATATCGGATTGCGCCCCATGTTCCTTTCAAAAACTAATTTGATTTGCTGACATGGGGCCAGTAACAGTTTATGCTAATTCTCAAAATATAAATAACTAGAAAAGTCTATTAAAATAGCATGCTCTACCTCAATCATGAACGTTTAAAGGGATATTAAACCCAAAACATTTCTTTCATAATTCAGACATAAAATACAATTTTAAACAGCATTCCAATTTACTTCTATTATCTAATTTGCTTTATTCTTTAGATATCCTTAGTTAAAGAAACAGCAATGCACACGGGTGAGCCAATCACATGAGGCATCTATGTGCAGCCACCAATCAGAAGCTACTGAGCCTATCTAGATATGCTTTTCAGGAAAGAATATCAAGAGAATGAAGCAAATTAGATAATAGAAGCAAATTAGAAAGTTGTTTAAAATGGAATTCTCTATCTGAATAATGAAAGAAAAAAATTGGGTTTAATGTCCCTTTAATTTTAAATGTCTCCCTTTGACTATGTGTTTAACCAGTTATTTTACAGTGGCATTATTTCTAAAAACATTTAACTGCAATAATTACATATATTTTTTAAATGACTCATTATCTCCTTTTTATTAATATAAACTTGTATAAAAGCAGCACATATTAAAAACACAATGCAACAGCTTTCAATTGATTTGTGAATTACAAGTTAACAGCAGTCTTTAAATAAATGGAGACACAGAGAAAAATAAAAATAGATACTGCATCCTCTGACTGAACAGACATAACATATATGGAGTTTGTACCTAATTAAATCAAATAGCCATGAAAAAGGGAGGCTTAGCAATATTCAATGTCAAAAACTTTAATTTAAATAATGTGGACACTGCACATTTAACTTCAAACTCTGGGTTTTAAATTATGGATTTAAATTTGAATTGACCCTTTGACTTCCTGTCAGTATTGGGTTATGCTCAATTACTGCCCCCCCCCGTTAATGAGCTGTATCTGAACACAATTTGTGAATCACAAGAGATGTAGAATACTACTTTACTCTTCTGCTTGGTGTCATCTGTTCTTAGGTTACCTCAGCTTCCAGTTGTGTCACATGACCCTGCTCACTGCATCCTCCTTCTGATTATTCTATATATCCTTCACTTGCTAGGAGGCATCAAGAGGGGTGCCTCCTATTGGTCCCAATTTTTGCTGCTAATATATTGACAGAACACAGGTGGCGCTGCAGCACAGCTTTTCCTTTGACCCATGTACTGCAATGGAGAGAAGCGTTCCTGTACCTGCCTCTCCATAGCATTACATGGGGGGAAAATATTTTTTTTTGGACTTTTTGTTTTTTGTTTTAATTAAGCTTTGGCCACATATGGCAGGGTAGGCACTGCCTCCTATGAGTGCACGTCCCTGGTTTCAGGGCATCAGACGGCTAGATTACAAGTTTTGTGGTAAGCTGAAAAAGCAGCGTTAGCCGGGTCTAACGCTGATTTTTCATGCCCGCTGTCTTGCGGGTACAGGTGTACCGCTCACTTTTTTGGCCAGACTTTGAAATACCGCAAATCCACTTACGTAAATTACGTATAGTCTTTTTTCAATGAGACTTGCATACCGCTGGTATTACAAGTCTGTCCTGGGAGGCCAAAAAATGAGCGGTAGACCCTCACCCGCAAGATTCCTAACGCATTTGAAAGTCAGTAGTTACGAGTTTTACACTACAAAGCTGTAGCATAAAACTCTTAACTAAAGTGCTAAAAAGCACACTAACACCCATAAACTACTTATTAACCCCTAAACTGAGGCCCTCCCGCATCGCAAACACTATAATAAAATGATTAACCCCTAATCTGCTGAACCGGACATCGCCACCACTAGAATAAACATATTAACCCCTAAACCGCCGCACTCCCGCCTCGCAAACACTACTAAAATATTATTAACCCCTAATCTGCCGCTCTGGACATCGCCACCACCTATCTACACCACCTATCTGTTGACCCCAACGTCGCCGCCAATATATTAAATTTATTAACCCCTAAACCTAAGTCTAACCCTAACACTAACACCCCCTAACTTAAATATAATTACAATAAATCTAAATAAAAATGAATAGTTATTTTAACTAGGTAGAATAGTTATTAAATAGTTCTTAACTATTTAATAACTACCTAGCTAAAATAAATACAAAAGTACCTGTAAAATAAAACTTAACCTAAGTTACACTAACACCTAACACTACACTACAATTAAATAAATTACCTAAATTAAATACAATTAAATAAAATTAGCTAAAGTCCAAAAAAACAAAACACTAAATTACAGAAAATAATAAACAAATTACAAAATTTTTAAACTAATTACACCTAATCTAATAGCCCTATCAAAATAAAAAAGCCCCCCCCAAAATAAAAAAAAAAACCCTAGCCTAAACTAAACTGCCAATGGCCCTTAAAAGGGCCTTTTGCGGGGCATTGCCCCAAAGAAATCAGCTCTTTTACCTGAAATAAAAATACAAACAACCCCCCAACAGTAAAACCAACCACCTAAATAAAACCCTAAATATAAAAACCTAAGCTCCCCATTGCCCTGAAAAGGGCATTTGGATGGGCATTGCCCTTAAAAGGGCAGTGAGCTCTTTTGCGGCCCAAAAACCCTAACCTAAAAATCAAACCCACCCAATACACATCCAGAAGGGCAGAAGTCTTCATCCAGAAGGGCAGAAGTCTTCATCCAGACGGGCAGAAGTCTTTATCCAGACGGCATTTTCTATCTTCATCCGGCGTGGAGTGGGTCCATCTTCAAGACATCCGACACGGAGCATCCTCTTCTTCCGATGGCTAACACTGAATGAAGTTTCCTTTAAATGACGTCATCCAAGATGGCGTCCCTTCAATTCCGATTAGCTGATAGAATTCTATCAGCCAATCAGAATTAAGGTTGAAAAAATCCTATTGGCTGATGGAATCAGCCAATAGGATTGAAGTTCAATCCTATTGGCTTATCCAATCAGCCAATAGGATTGAGTTTGCATTCTATTGGCTGTTCCAATCAGCCAATGGAATGCAAGCTCAATCCTATTGGCTGATTCCATCAGCCAATAGGAATGTTTCCACCTTAATTCCGATTGGCTGATAGAATTCTATCAGCCAATCAGAATTGAAGGGACGCCATCTTAGATGATGTCATTTAAAGGAACCTTCATTCAGTGTTAGCCGTCGGAAGAAGAGGATGCTCCACGTCGGATGTCTTGAAGATGGACCCACTCTGCGCCGGATGTATGAAGACTTCTGCCCGTCTGGATGAAGACTTCGGCCCGGTTGGATGAAGACTTCAGCCCGGTTGGATGAAGACTTCTCCCGCTTCCTTGAGGATGAATGTCCGGTCTTCAGAACTGTAAGTCGATCATCAGGGGATAGTGTTAGGATTTTTTAAGGGTGTATTGGGTGGGTTTGATTTTTAGGTTAGGGTTTTTGGGCCGCAAAAGAGCTAACTGCCCTTTTAAGGGCAATGCCCATCCAAATGCCATTTTCAGGTCAATTGGGAGCTTAGGTTTTTTTAGTTATGGTTTTATTTGGGGGGTTGGTTGTGTGGGTGGTGGGTTTTACTGTTGGGGGGGTTGTTTGTTTTTTTATTTCAGGTAAAAGAGCTTTTTTCTTTAGGGCAATGTCCCGCAAAAGGCCCTTTTAAGGGCTATTGGCAGTTTAGTTTAGGCTAGGGTTTTTTTTTATTTTGGGGGGGCATTTTTTTATTTTGATAGGGCTTTTAGATTAGGTGTAATTAGTTTAAAAATCTTGTAATTTGTTTATTATTTTCTGTAATTTAGTGGGGGGGGTTTGTACTAGCTAATTTAATTTAATTTAGGTAATTTAGGTAATTTATTTAATTGTAGTGTAGTGTAGTGTTAAGTGTTAGTGTAACTTTTGTTAGGTTTTATTTTACAGGTACTTTTGTATTTATTTTAGCTAGGTAGTTATTAAATAGTTAATAACTATTTAATAACTATTCTACCTAGTTAAAATAAATACAAACTTGCCTGTAAAATAAAAATAACACCTAAGCTAGATACAATGTAACTATTAGTTATATTGTAGCTATCTTCAGTTTATTTTACAGGTATTTAGTTTTAAATAGGGATTATTTAGGTAATAAAATTAATTTTTATTTAGATTTATTGTAATTCTATTTAAGTTAGGGGGTGTAAGGGTTAGGGTTAGACTTAGATTTAGGGGTTAATACATTTAGTATAGTGGCAGTGGATTAGGGGTTAATAAATGTAGGTAGGTGGCGGCAATGTTAGAGGCAGCAGATTAGGGGTTAATAATATTTTAGTAGTGTTTGCGAGGCGGGAGTGTGGCGGTTTGGGGTTAATATGTATATTATAGTGGCGGCGATGTCGGGAGCGGCAGATTAGGGGTTAATAAATATAATGTAGGTGGCGATGTCGGGGGCAGCAGATTAGGGGTTAATAAGTGTAAGATTAGGGGTGTTTAGACTCGGGGTTCATGTTAGGGTGTTAGGTGTAAACTTAAATTTATTTTCCCCATAGGAATCAATGGGGCTGCGTTAGGGAGCTGTACGCTGCTTTTTGGCAGGTGTTAGACTTTTTTTCAGCCGGCTCTCCCCATTGATTCCTATGGGGAAATCGTGCACGAGCACGTACAACCAGCTCACTGCTGACATAAGCAGCGCTGGTATTGAAGTGAGATGTGGAGCACAATTTTTCTCAAGTCTCACTTATTGCCTGTTAATGCCGGGTTTATAAAAACCCGTAATACCAGCGCTGTATGTAAGTGAGCGGTGAGAATAAACTGCTCATTAGACATGCAAGCCTTTTACCGCAAAACTCGCAATCTAGCCGATAGTTTCTACAGTAACATCAGAGTCAGGATCAGAATGAGACAGCTCACAAAATGTAACAGAAAAAGAAAAATAACATTAGGCAAAACATTCAATTTCCACAATGTTTCAGTAGGTAGGAAAACAAAGAGTATTTTTTTTTTTTAAAAAAACAAAAAATAAATTAAAAAAGCAGGCATAATAGCTTTCAAAAATCATGAAAACAGTGAGCAATAATAGAGAAAAAGTGGTAAAATAACTAAGTTTTGGCGCAGAGAATGAAGCTTTACGCAAAAGGAAGTTAAAAAAATGTTGGCGCAAAACCAACACAAGGAAATGATGCAACTCGCGCCATAACAAACGCAACTTCACGCCAAAACAACCAGCATCAACAAAGACGCAGGAATTTACTAAATTTGCGCCAAAAAAATTTAACGCCAAGAATGACGAAATAAATAGCAGCATTTTGCATCCTCGCAAGATTAGAATTGCCCGCAAAAAAAAATGAAAAACGACTGAGACCCCAGGTAAGAAAAAAATAGTTTAATTAAACTTCCCAAACATGATTCCTATACTGAAACTGCAGCAGAGGTAATGGTATATAAGGGTATAACGTTGATCTGAAAAGGGAGGTAGGAGATGAATCCCTACAACCGATAACAGAGAACCCTTGAAAAGATTTCCCGTGAGAGAAACCATAAAATCAATAGGCAATACTCTCTTCACATAGGCAATACTCTCTTCACATCCCTCTGACAAACACTGTACTCTGAGAGGAATTGGGCTTCAGAATGCTTAGAAGCGCTTATCATAGAAGAAATCATAAAAATCAAGCACAAACTTACTTCACCACCTCCATAGGAGGCAAAGTTTGTAAAACTGAGTTGTTGGTGTGGTGGGAGGTGTATTTATAGGCATTTTGAGGTTTGGGAAACTTTGCCCCCTCCTGGTAGGAATGTATATCCCATACGTCACTAGCTTATGGACTCTTGCCAATTAAATGAAAGAAAACATAAACAAACACTCTCTCCAACCACTTTTAAATTACTCCCACTTTTAAATTACTCCAAACAAAAATAAATATTTTGGCGAAAATTTTAAATGACTCTGCAACAAGAGCCATCCAGAAATGAAAAGCTAATTACTTTCTATATTCTAATAAGCCCGACAAATATTTAGCTAACAAATTAAGAGAGAGAACAAAAACATACTCTATCCCTAGCATATAAAAGCAAGATGTTTCACAGACATCAAACCCACAAGATATCTCAGACATCTTTGCAACTTATTATGAAACACTTTATGATGGACAGAAAGTTCAAAAAACGACTCAGACACATGAGCTAAATACACAATTCTTACAAAAGGCCAATGTCAGTATTATTAGCCCCATAGATACAGAAGCTTTAAATAGTGAGATCCCTACACAGGAAATACTTAATGTGATTAAAGAACTCAAATCAGGCAAAGCGGCAGGTCCCGATGGCCTGCCCAGTGAATACTACAAATTATTTAAAACCACACTAATTCCACATCCCATGAAATTTTGTAATGATGTAATGCAAGGGGTTGAGATTCCTGGAGACATCATTAGGGCCAAAATAGTAGTTATACCCAAGCCAGGGAAAAATCCAACATTGTGTCAGAGCTACAGACCAATCTCCCTAATAATCCAGGACATCAAAATTCTAACAAAAATTTTGGCCAACAGACTTAAGAAGATACTCCCACACCTAATATACCCAGACCAAGTGGGTTTCATACAAGATAGGGAAGCTCCTGACAATATACGTAGAACAGTTGAACTGATAAAGTCTCTGCTCTTATCCTTGGACATACATGTTTGAGGTTTTATTGAAGATGGGTTTCAGGGGATCATTCATGCAGGCAGTTAGGGGCATCTACTCAATACCATCGGCCATGATAAGCGCAGCAGTTGTTCAATCCAGATCAATAGATATCCTGAATGGTACCCAGCAGGTATGTCCTATATCGCCGCTCCTGTTTGCTCTATGCATCGAGCCACTGGCTTCCTGTATCAGAAACTCAGGGGTTAAAATTGGGGATTCAGAATACAAATAGTCATTATTTGCAGATGACATTTTTTGACATTGACTAAACCACTAGACTCCTTAACATATTTGTATGAATTTCTACATGAATTCTCAAAAATCTCAGGGTATAACATCACTCTTGATAAATGTGAAGCTTTACCTTTATCAATCCCCTCCCATACTAAGAAATTGATAGAGATTAATTTTGATATTACATGGGCTAAACACTCCCTCCCTTACTTAGGAACTAAGATAACGATTCGATATATATCGAATCGTTGTAATTTCATTTTAGATCTGATAGGGGATCTTCCTTATAGTGTAGCAGGTATATTATCACCGAAGGCGCTGGAAACTTCATTTCTGTTGCTATTAGGAACTAAGATAGACTAATATGAAAAGCTTTATAAGCTAAATTATGTTCCACTTTACAAAACTATTAGAAGAGATCTAAAGAAATGGAAAAAGGGCACCTTTCCTTGGTATGGCCGCCTTTCAACTATCAAAATGAACGTATTCCCTAGGATTTTATATCTTTTCAGAGCTCTACCAATTAAAATACCTTCCCTAGAGTTACAAAAACTACTATCCGATCTCCTGTCCTTGAGAGGTGATAGGAAAGCGAGAATTGCCTCACATATTCTAGCCCAACACAGACATTTAGGAGGGGTAGGCTTACCAAATCTAATAGATTATTATCAGGCATCAAACATTGCTCAGGCCTCCTTACTAAGCAAACAGTCGCAAAATGTTCTCTGGACAAAAATAGAGAGGGATTTGTGTGGAAATGAAAACTCAGACAACATTTTATGGGAACCAGGAAGTGGAACCAGACAATGCACCTATAGAATACCCACCATCCTAGACACAGCCATAATTTGGAAATCAGTTACTAAATCCCAAGATTTAATACCTACAAAAACATAGGTCAGAGCTCTAAGGTGTCTTTTGACAAAAGAGATCCAGAGACAACTAGGTAAATGGATAAACAAGGGATTGTATAGAGTAGCGGACTTTTTGGAAAATGTCACATATTAAAATTTAACCAATTACAGGAAAAACTACACCCACACAAATTACACTGGTACATGTATTTACAAATTTTCTTCTACCCTAAATAAATATGACGTATATCAAAAACAACAATCAAGCACAACCCTGGAACGTATATGTAAATCACCCAACAACAGAGAAAAACACACCATCTCCAAACTATACTTCGATATCCAAGATAGCAAATATAAAGATAAAGCCGCCATAATTACAAAATGGGAAGGTGACCTAGGGTTTACTCTTCTGAAAAATGGGATCAAATTCTATATGACTCCAGTAGGGGTTTGATTAGTGCTGACCTTAGGGAAAACAGCATCAAGACATCATTTAGATGGTACCTGACACCGATAAGAACATCCCATTTTTCAACGAAAAAATCAAAAATTATGCTATAGAGGATGTGGGGCAGGCTTATATAGTCATATGTGGTGGGAATGTGTTGTAATAAGAGACACATGGAATCAAACAATCTAGTAAGCCAATTACTTGATGAGTCTATATCCATAACAATTTCCCAAGCACTCCTGAATCGGGGGTTCCCACAGTTCAAATTCACAATAAACAAATTTATTAAAATATTATGCACAGCTACCAAAGTCTGTATAGCGAGGCATTGGAAGGTGGGACCCCCCGCTTGGAAGGTGATAGACAAGATCCAGGACATATATACTATGATGAAGGGGGTATCATGGATTCAAAGTACTACTGATCAATTCCAGAAAAAGAAAATTTATGCTTACCTGATAAATGTATTTCTTTTTTGACATGATGAGTCCACGGATCATCTAATTACTACTGAGAATATCACTCCTGCCCAGCAGGAGGCGGCAAAGAGCACCACAGCAAAGCTGTCAAATATCACCTCCCTTCCCTCCCACTCCAGTCATTCGACCGAAGTAAAGGAGAGAAAGGAAGTAACAAGGTGCAGAGGTGTCTGAAGTTTATACCAAACCAACAACCTGTCTATAGAACAGGGCAGGCCGTGGACTTGTGTCAAAAAAGAAATAAATTTATCAGGTAAGAATACATTTTCTTTTCTTTTTAATGACACAATGAGTCCATGGATCATCTTATTACTACTGGGAATCAATACCCAAGCTAGAGTACATGGATGATAAGGAAGGGACAAGACAGGGAACCTAAACGGAAGGCACCACTGCTTGAAGAACCTTTCTCCCAAAAGCAGCCTGAGCCGATGCAAAAGTGTCAAATCTATAGAACTTTGAAAAAGTGTGAAGAGAGGACCAAGTTGCAGCCTTGCAAATCTGTTCCACAGAAGCTTCATTTTTGAATGCCCATGAGGAAGCAACAGCCCTTGTGGAATGAGCCGTAACTCTCTCTGGAGGCTGCTGTCCAGCAGTCTCATAGGCAAAACGTATGATACTCTTCAGCCAAAAAGAAAGAGAAGTAGCCGTGGCTTTCTGTCCCTTATGTTTTCCAGAAAAAAACACAAACAAAGCAGAAGACTGACAAAAATCCTTAGTCGCCTGTAGGTAAAATTTTAGCGAACGTACCACATCTAAATTGTGCAGAAGCCGTTCCTTCTGAGAAGAAGGATTAGGACACTTTAGGAATTAGGACTGATTAATGTTCCGGTCAGAAACTACTTTAGGAAGAAATCCTAATTTTGTACGTAAAACTACCTTATCCGAATGAAAAATAAGGTAAGGAGACTCATACTGCAATGCTGAGAGCTCTGACACTCTATGAGCAGATGAAATAGCAACAAGAAACAAAACTTTCCAAGATAACAACTTAATATCTAAGGAATGCATAAGCTCAAACGGAGCCCCTTGAAGAACTTTAAGAACTAAATTAAGACTCCATGGAGGAGTAACTGGTTTGAACACAGGCCTGATCCTGACCAAGGCCTGACAAAAAGATTGCATGTCTGGTACGTCCACCAGACGCTTATGTAACAAAATAGACAAGGCAGATATTTGACCCTTTAGGGAACTTCTCTCTCTAAACCCTCTTGGAGAAATGACAAAATTCTAGGAATTCTAACTCTACTTCAAGAGTAGCCCTTGGATTCACACCAATAGAGATATCTTGTAGTAAATCTTTCTAGTTACAGGTTTACAAGCCTGAATCATAGTCTCTATGACCGATTCTGAAAAGCCCCGATTAGATCAAATTAAGCGTTCAATCTCCAAGCAGTCAGCTTCAGAGAAACTATATTTGGATGAAGGAAGGGCCCTTGAAGTAGAAGGTCCTTCCTCAACGGAAGTCTCCAAGGTGAAAGAAACGACATGTCCACCAGATCTGCATACCAAATCCTGCGAGGCCAAGCCGGTGCAATGAGGATCATCAACGCCCTCTCCTGCTTGATTTGAGCAATGACCCAAGGAAGAAGAGCAAGCGGAGGAAATAGGTATGCTAGACTGAAGGTCCAAGGTACCGCCAGAGCGTCTATCAGTACCGCCTGAGGGTCCCTGGACCACGATCCATACCTCGGAAGCTTGGTATTCTGTCAAGATGCCATGAGATCCAATTCCGGCTGACCCCTTTTGAGAATCAGGCTGGAAAACACTTCCGGATGGAGTTCCCACTCCCCCAGGTGAAAGGTCTGCCTGCTCAGGTAATCCGTCTACCATTCGTCCACCCCTGGGATGTGGATCGGTGACAGACAGCAAGAGTGGGTTTCCGCCCACCAAATTATTTTGGTTACCTCTGTCATCACTAAGGAACTGCTCATTCCTCCCTGATGATTGATGTAAGCCACTGAAGTTATGTTGTCCAACTGGAACCTGATAAACTGGACTGAGGCTAACTGGGGCCAGGCCAGAAGAGCATTGAAGATCACTCTCAGCTCCAGAATGTTTATAGGCAGAACAGACTGACTGAGTCCAAACACCCTGAGCCTTTAGGGAGCCCTAGACTGCTCCCCATCCTATAAGGCTGGCATCTGTTGCCACAATCACCCAAGAGGGTCTGAGAAAGCAGGTTCCCTGGGAGAGATGATCCTGAGACAGCCACCATCTAAGAGAATCCCTTGTCTCCTACTTTAGTAGTATTTGTGGAGACAAATCCACATAATGTCCATTCCGTTAACTGAGCATGTTTACTGCAGAGGTCTGAGGTGGAAACGAGCGAACAGGATGATGTTCATAGCCGCCACCATCAGCCCGATTACCTCCATGCACTGAGCCACTGATGGCCGAGGAGCGGACTGAAGTGCTAGTCAAGAATCGAAAATCTTTTGATTTCCTGACTACTGTCAGAATAATCTTCATTTTTTTCCCCAAGAAAGTTACCCTTGTATTTGGAATTAAGGAGCTCTTTTCCAAATTTACCTTCCATCCGTGAGATCGCAGGAAAGATAACATTTCCGTGTGGGAACTTGCTTGTTGAAAGGATGGCGCCTGGACCAGGATGTCATCCAGATAGGGCACCACTGCAATCGCCACCGCCAACAGAGATCCCAGAACCTTTGAAAAAAAAATCTGGGAGCTGTGGAAAGGCCAAAAGGAAGAGCCACAAATTGGAAGCGTTTGTCTAGAAAGGCAAACCTTAGAAACCTGTGATGATCCCTGTGAAATGGGAACATGCAGGTACGTGTCCTTTAAATCCACCATTGTCATAAATTGACCGTCTTGGACTAAAGGAAGAATGGAACGAATAATTTCCATCCTGAAGGACGGTACTCTGAGAAATTTGTTTAGACTCTTGAGATATAAAATTGGCATGAAGGTTCCCTCTTTTTTTGGGAACCACGAACAGATTGGAATAAAATCCCAGACCCCGTTCCTGCATAGGAACAGGAACTATCACTCCCAGGTTGAGGAGGTCTCTTACACAGTGTAAGAACGCCTCTTTTTTTGTCTGGTCTACAGATAATCTTGAAAGCAGATTATCCTCTGGGAGGAAAACTTTTGAACTCTAGTTTGTATCCCTGGGACACTATGTCCACTACCCAGGGATCCTGAACATCTCGAACCCAAGCCTGAGCGAAGAAGGAAAGCCTGCCCCCTACAAGATCCGGTCCCGGATCAGGGGCGGGCCCTTCATGTTGTCTTTGATTCAATAGCAGGCTTCTTGGATTATTTTCCCTTATTCCAAGACTGATTGGGTCTCCAGGAAGGTTTAGACTGATCTTGCTTGGAAGAGGAAGCGGAATAATTTCCCTTGAAATTTTGAAAGGAACGAAAATTACTCTGACGTCCCTTTTGCTTGTTTCTCTTATCCTGAGGGAGAAGATGACCCTTTCCTCCCGTAATATCAGAGATAATTTCTGTTAATCCCAGTCCAAACAAGGTTTTTCCCTTGTAGGGAATCGCCAAAAGTTTAGACTTAGATGACACATCCGCAGACCAAAGTTTTAACCATAAGGCTCTGTGAGCTAGAACAGCAAAACCTGATATTTTTGCCCCTAGTTTGATAACCTGTAGGGAAGCATCAGTAATAAAGGAATTAGCTCATTTAAGAGCTTTATCCTATCCTGAATGTCATCAAAGGGAGTGTCTGTCCTAGTAGCATCAGACAACGCATCAAACCAATATGCCACCGCGCTAGTGATGGTGGCAATGCACACAGCAGGTTGCCATTGTAACCCCTAGTGTACATACATCTTCTTGAGTAACCCCTCTAATTTTGTATCCATAGGATCCTTAAAGTTACAACTATCCTCTATGGGTATAGTAGTTATATTGGCCAGAGTGGAAACTGCCCCTTCTACCTTGGGTACTGTTTGCCAAGACTTCCTGATAGAGTCCGCTATGGGAAACATCTTTTTAAATATAGGAGATGGGGAAAAAGGAATACCCGGTCTCTCCCATTCCTTAGCAATGATCTCAGTAGCTCTATCTGGCACAGGAAAAACCTCCACCAAGGAAGGTACATCAAAATATTTGTTTAGCTTACTGGATTTCTTAGGATTGACTATGACCATGGTGTTGCTGTCGTCCAAAGTAGCCAAAACCTCCTTGAGTAACAAACGGAGGTGTTCTAGCTTAAACCTGAAAGATACAACTTCAGTATCAGCAGGAGGAATTACACTGTCAGAATCTGAAATTTTACCTTCAGATGCTACCAAGGTATCCTCCTCCTCAGGCTTCTGGGAGGGGGCATTCGAAATAGCAACAACTGCATCAGAAACCTTGCTTACTGAATGTCTGATTTTCCTCTTACGTTTTCCCTGCAACATTTGAAAAGCATACAATGCATCAGAAACGGCAGAAGACATGAGAGAAGCGATGTCTTGTAAACTAACTCCAGAAGAAGTTATAGGCACTGCATATAAGGGCGGTAAAATTTGGGACGCTTGAGGAGAAAGCTGCGGCATAAATTGAACATTGTCATTAGATTCCTGAACAGCATCCTCCTTGGAAAATGTTGGCTCAGAAAAAAGTCTATCCCTATAGTTTAAAGTCCTCTCAATACATGAGGAACAGAAAGAGATTGGTGGTTCCACATTGGCATCAAAACACAAAGAACAAGTGACACTTTGCATGGCCTCTTGGTCCATTCTGACTCACAATTAAACAATGTATCAATAAAAAGTTTGAATTTTTTAATAAAAATCAAAACGTACAAAAACGTTACTGTCACTTTTAATTTTTAAACGGTAACTTTTTCCTTTTTTATTTTTTAAGTGTAAAGAGGAAGGAAAAGTTTAAATAACACTGCAAATCACATCTACACCTCAGCAGTACTTTGCTGAGGTGCCTACCTGACCGTTATATAATATAATAATCTTCTATCTTTTAGTTGAGGTAGAGAATACCAATAATATGAGGTTCAGGGTGTGATGATAAAATAAATTAGTATAATAATCTTCTATCTTTGCAGTGATAATACAAAGTGTGCTGCGTAGAAAGCTACTTAGTGAAAGTGTTAATGAAAGTGTTAATCTTTTAGTTAAGGTAGAGAATACCAATAATATAAGGTTCAGGTGTGATGATAAAAATAAAATAAAATAGTATAATAATCTTCTATCTTTTCAGTGATAATATAATGCGTGCTGCGTAGAAAGCTACTTAGTGAAAGTGTTAATAAAATTTAAAACATGCTAATTTCTCCTTGTTTATGTAGGGCAAAAGATTGTATTCAATTGTGAGAGTAAATAGGTGTGAAATTAGTGTTAGAGCAGTATAAGTTTAAAGTGACTCTATGTCACCAGGTAGATCTTCTGTGTATATAGTATACGTGCGGTGGGGATGATAATTGTTGTAGTGAAAAGTTGGGGTGCATAAAAATAAATATAGTTAAATATAGTTGTGAGTAAATTCGTAATGGGAACTAGGGATTCCTCACAAGTTTTAAATTTGGGTAGAAAGTATGGATCCTGATTTAGAAATGAAAAAAGGGATAGTAAGCAGATTAATGTAATAATGTTAATTTATTAAGCGAGTTCATACTAAGAAATAAAAATTCCTTACAGACATTAGTAGCAGTTAAAATATTAAACAGTAATGTTCTAAAAAATTAGATTCTAAAAACTTAATAACACCGGTGTTATAAATGCATTGAAAACTACAATTCTAATTTAAAACTACAATTCTGATTAAAAAGACTCCAATAGCTACTAATATGTTAGAAGATGGACATGCAATAAAGTGAAAACAAGTAGAGACATAGGTTGATACAGTAACAATAAACCACTGCAGATTGATAAGAGTAGTTAGCTTTCATACACCAGTATGAACCAATAGTAAAAACAATGATAAGCCTTTTCTGTGTTGATAGTCTGTAACAAGTGTTTCAAAGTGGCGTGTGTCTTATTAAACACAGTGTTGAAAAAACAAGGAAAGAGGCGCCGTATGTGTGAATCTGCAACAACCAGTTCCTAAAGGTAGAGCAAGTGCAGGGTACTCACAATATGAGAAGGCACTCTGATGTGCCTGTGGATGCAGGCTGGTATTTGCAGCAAACCAGCTGGCTGTACAGGGCACTTTAGAGTCCAGGGATGGAAATCTGTGTGTCTTAGCAGGCTGTGAATTAGGAGTCCAGCAGTGTAGCGCACAGGGGCTAAGACACACAGATTTCCATCCCTGGACTCTAAAGTGCCCTGTACAGCCAGCTGGTTTGCTGCAAATACCAGCCTGCATCCACAGGCACATCAGAGTGCCTTCTCATATTGTGAGTACCCTGCACTTGCTCTACCTTTAGGAACTGGTTGTTGCAGATTCACACATACGGCGCCTCTTTCCTTGTTTTTTCTAGATTGTCTGACCTTTTGGAGGGTGAAGATCGAGTGCGGCCTGGAATTGTACAGAACTGATACACTTTGGAATATATTTGACCATTGTTGGAGTCTGACTCCATCTTCTATTTTGGACTCTGGTATTTAATTGTGTATTGATACTGTTGTGCCATCTAATACCTTACATATGGTGATCTGCATTAGACATTAATCTATACGGTCGTGTGTACACTCCTATGTGTATATATATATATGTGTGGATACTGATCCAATATTGGCTCTGCTAGATCATCACTGTGCTGAGATTATACACATACACATATATATATATATATATATATATATATATATATATATATATATATGTATATATGGTATTGCATACTTTTTAGGCTTTAGCGCCCCCTATTGGGTGATTTACCCTTGTTATTATTAAACACAGTGTTGCAAGCTTTAATTAGAGGGCTTTTCCTAGCATAGGTTGATACAGTAACAATAAACCATTGCAGATTGATAAGTATAGTTAGCTTTCATACACCAGTATGAACCAATGGTAAAAAACAATGATAAGCCTTTTCTGTATTGATAGTCTGTAATAAGTGTTTTTCAAAGTGGCGTGTGTCTTACTAAACACAGTGTTGCAAGCTTTAATTAGAGGGCTTTTCCTAGCAGGTGTTTACCCACAGTCTTTCCTTTTTTGTGGTTCCTTTAAAAGTTCCCAATTAGAGATTTCATACAGTACCTTTATGTATAAAAAACGCTCCTCTGTATATTCTTACTTTTCCTGTCAGCGTTTTAATATATCAGCTGTCCGGTTCGGCAATAGAGTCACGTGGGTTCTTTGTGACTAATCAGAGGGTCTCCTTGTTTAAATTAAGTGCGCGCACTCATTCCTTTAAATGTTTTTCAGTATGTGGCTCCTCTCGCTGTACAATAACTAACAGGGATTTCTTATTTCAAACCTCCTGTTAGAGACAACGGTCCTGGGTGCCAAGTTTGTCTGTAGCTGTAGTGCGGATCAATGCATATCGGCAACAGAGCCTTTTTCATGATCTTGAAAAAGGCTCTGTTGCTGATACGCGTTGAATAAGGCTAACAGACGAAACACGTAAGACACCCGCCTGCTGTGAGATCTTACCTGTTTTTAACTTGTTTTTCTAACAACCTGTAACCTGCTCCAATAAAAGGAATTTTTTACTACTAACGCCTGGAGGTTTGCCAGAGTATTCTGTTCGTTGTTGCTTATGAAATAAAGTGCCCAACTTTTTCTGAGTTTTCTAACATTAACCCCAGAAATTAAAGTCAGCACCTACCTCATATCCTGCCCGACAGCAAGGCAGCTCCCAGGTTTGAGAGGTCCTCTCCCCCACATGGACCTGTGAAACAAGAGAAAGGACTGAGTAATATCCCTCAGTTTTTCAGAGTTAGGGCAGCATCAGTATGGGAGGCGTAGTGAGAATTATGTCCCAAAAGTTCCCATTGCTCTAAAGCCATCACTGCTATACTGAAGAGACTGATATGGACTTTGCTACACCCCAGGACAAAGCAGCACAATCTTGTACTACTTTAAAAAATAAAAAAAACTCTTGATTGAAGAATATTTACTAACACCTAACTTTACCACGTCCTTGCTCTAACTGGAAGAGAATGACTGGAGTGGTAGGGAAGGGATATTTGACAGCTTTGCTGTGGTGCTCTTTGCTGCCTCCCTCTGGGCAGGAGTGATATTCCCAGTAGTAATTAGATTATCCGTGGACTCATTGTGTCATTAAAAAGAAATCTGGTTTATTGGATCATGCATATTCACTCACAATGAAGGTGATAATACACCGATGTAAGGAGAGATAACCTTATCTCTAGGCATGGGGCAAACAGGCTTATAATTTGAATAAGATAACAGGATAATTCCGTCCTACAACAAGTGACCCAAAAGTTGATGTCTTATAAGGTACTCTAAATATAAAAATAGACCACACATAAAAAGTTAGTAAGTTTATTTGTTTGATATATATTTCTAGATGAAAAAATGAAAATGTTCCTATAGCAACACTACGATCATACAAGAAGGAGATAATCCCAAATGCTTAATACAAGAGTTCAAGGTTAAATGGTTGCAATATGTATATGAATAGGTTTTCAAAAATAGCTGAAGGACTCTACTACAAATATACTGCAATACGTTGAAGCCAACATACAAAGGTCCAAGAAATGAACTCAAAATGTTTATGCTTTAAAAACATTGTAATGACTGTAAATGTTATCAAAATATAAATTATATATGATGTACTGGGAACTACAGGGATTATTATATGTGTTACCTATGTTTGTTTTATGGAACAAAAATAAAAAGAAATTTCAACATAAATAAAGTCAGTTTCCCCTCAGTAATTCCTCTGGTATATAACATGTACAATGCAAAGCATCTATTGCTATACGAAAAGGTTTATACACATGATGTGCACATTAAATATATCCCCCAGATGTCAATCATTTGAGACCGATATTCTTGTTTATATAATTTTCTAACACTCTATTTATATAAAGACTCCTTTATTCTGTAAATGTAATTATTTTCTCCCCTAAGTAAATTAAACGTACAACTCCTAACACTGGCATATTAATAAACAACACTGGGGGTGCTTTGCTGGTGAATGTTTGTGTAAGCTGGTCAGTATGAGGACAGATTTGTATATTCATGTGTGGTGTTTGGATTCATTGATATGAGAGAAACTGAGGCGCACAGATATAGAGGAACAAAGGACAGCAGGAGAGCACTTCCAATCTGGGGCTTTTATATCTCGGATTTAGTAAGTATTAATTAAAATAGGATCATTTTTAAAAGGTTTACACATTGTGCTTATAAAGTTTATTTTGTAAGTAAATATTTGGTGTTTTGTGATACCGGATTTCAATAAAAACCTTTTTATACTTTCTAAACATGAGAAAGGTTTCTTCCCTTGTGAATCCTTTCATGAGTTTTCAGATGATCAATTCGTGTAAAACATTTTCCACACTCTGTACATGTGAAAGGTTTTTCTCCTGTGTGAATCCTTTCATGATATTTCAGAGTACTCATTTGTGTAAAACTTTTTTCACACTCTGTACATGTGAAAGGCTTTTCTCCTGTGTGAATCCTTTCATGATGTTTCAGACTACTCTTTTCAGTAAAACTGTTTCCACACACTGTACATGTGAAAGGGGTTTCTCCTGTGTGAATCCTTTCATGATGTTTCAGACTACTCTTTTCTGTAAATCCTTTTCCACACTCTGTACACGTGAAAGGTTTTTCTCCTGTGTGAATCCTTTCATGAGTTTTCAGACAATCCATTCGTGTAAAACATTTTCCACACTCTGTACATGCGAAAGGTTTTTCTCCTGTGTGAATCGTTTCATGATTTTTTAGATCCCTCTTGATTGTAAAACTTTTTCCACACTCAGTACAAGTGAAAGGTTTTTCTCCTGTGTGACTCCTTTCATGATATTTCAGACTACTTATTTGTGTAAAACTTTTTCCACACTCTGTACATGTGAAAGGCTTTTCTCCTGTGTGAATCCTTTCATGAGTTTTCAGATGACTCTTTTCTGTAAAACTGTTTCCACACTCTGTACATGTGAAAGGTTTTTCTCCTGTGTGACTCCTTTCATGATATTTCAGACTACTTATTTGTGTAAAACTTTTTCCACACTCTGTACATGTGAAAGGCTTTTCTCCTGTGTGAATCCTTTCATGAGTTTTCAGATTACTTTTTTCTGTAAAACTGTTTCCACACTCTGTACATGTGAAAGGGGTTTCCCCTGTGTGAATCCTTTCATGATTTTTCAGATGATCAATTCGTGTAAAACCTTTTCCACACTCTCTGCATGTGAAAGGATTTTCTCCTGTGTGAATCCTTTCATGATGTTTCAGGCTACTCTTTTTTGTAAAACTTTTTCCACACTCAGTACATGTGAAAGGTTTTTCTCCTGTGTGAATCCTTTCATGAGTTTTCAGATGACTCTTTTCTGTAAAACATTTTCCACACTCTGTACATGTGAAAGGCTTTTTCCCTGTGTGAATCATTTCATGAGTTTTCAGATGATCCATTCGTGTAAAACCTTTTCCACACTCTGTACATGTGAAAAGCTTTTCTCCTGTGTGAATCCTTTCATGATTTTTCAGACTAGTTATTTGTGTAAAACATTTGCCACACTCTGTACATGTGAAAGGCTTTTCTCCTGTGTGAATCCTTTCATGATTTTTCAGACTACTCATTTGTGTAAAACATTTTCCACACTCATTACATCTGAAAGGTTTCTCCCCTGTGTGGGTCTTTTCATGAGATATGAGATTTTTCTTGGATATAAAACATCTCCCACACTCATTACATGTGAAAGGTTTCTCCCCTGTGTGGGTCTTTTTGTGATACCTAAGGCTTCCTTTAGATGTGAAACATCTCCCACATTCTGTGCACGTGTGAGGTTTCACAACTGTGTGAACTGTGTGGTGTTTAAGAAGATGCAAATTACATGTGAATATTTTCTCACATTCTGTACATTTGAATGGTTTCTTATCTGTATGAATAATTTGGATCGACTGAAGACTTTTCCCTTCTTTGAAATGTTTTGAAAACCCAGTAAATGTGTGTGGTTTATCCTCTGGGATATTTATTTCACTAGATAAGGCATACATGTTGTCCTCTTGTTTGATGACTAAATTACTCTCTGTACATAATGACTGCTGCCCAGTTCCTGCCAATTCAACATCTTCTTTAACTTTCTGCTGTGATTTTCCCAATGTTTGTGAATAGTCATTAGTGTCTAAGACTATTGCAGTTTGCGGTATCATTCTGATGCTTCCTGTAGTGACGGATACATATGAACTATTGACTTGTTTGTCTACATAAAAAGAAATGGAAGAAAATATAGAAAGTTTATTCTTTATAATGGAATTAATCTTTTAAAAAAATCATTTATTTACACTTTCTTCTGTTTTGTGTTCATTTTTAAAATGATTCACCTGTAAATCCCAAATTAAAACAATGAAAGACAAAGAATGTAAATATATCTACATCATAACAAACTAAACCACTGATTACTGATGAAAACAATTTATAGGGTCCCATTAAACATAGTGCGTGTGGATAATGTTCTCAGCCAGGGAACCAGTATAGCTGTATTGTGGTCAGGAGAGGTGGCATCCCCCATTCTCATTTAACATTGCACAAGCAAATGCATATACAGCCCTGCCCGCTCATGCTTAACCAGTTGGGTGAGAACATGATGTCTTAATCATTACAGAGTAATAATCAGTGTGAGATGTTTTTAGAGGGTAATAAACAGTTATCTTATGATGCTTCTTAGCTTGCTTTATTAGTTTAATAATACTCAGTGTTAAATTAAGCACATAAATCAGTGGCGGTTCTGGGGTGGGGAACACTCATTGGGGGAGTTGTGGGTGTCTCACACATGGCAACAAGGTAGGCGTAAGTGTATTTATGGGAGTTCCATGAGCTGGGTCAGGGCAGAGGAAGGTAGAGTTGCAGGTGATCTGAGAGCAGGTGTTGACACAAAATGTACTTAAAAGATGCAGATATAAAATAATAGTTTATATTTGTTTAGTGAGTGATCTGTTCTATTTTCCCTGTCATTAAAGTCAGCATAATATCTATTTTACTCACCTAACACATATGAGTCCATGCTGATAACAGGCTCCCTTATTCACTCCAGTTACATCAATACCAGATATCTCTCAGTACTCTGGCCGTGTCTGTAAAAAGTATATTAAATGGTTTAGACAGATAATAATAAATAATGGTTCTGATTAACTGTAAATATGGTATAATTAAATGCACACATAACAATGCATGTGATACAGATCAGCTGATTAGGTTATTAGATATGTGCTATTGATTCAGCACAAGCATATAGTACAATTAGCACTAGCACAATGTTATCTATATGAAACATATGAACTAATGCCCTCTAGCTGTGAAAAACTGTCAAATGCATTCATATAAAAGGCGGCCTCCAAGGGCTTAGAAATTAGCATATGAGCCTACCTAGTTTTAGCTTTCAACTAAGAACAAAAAGAGAACTAATCAAAATTGATGATAAAAGTAAATTAGGGAGTTGTTTAAAATTGCATGCCCGATTTGAATCTTGAAAGTTTAATTTGGTCTTTACTATCCCATAAAGCAAACACTGCATGGGGGGGTTGGCAGAGACAAGTGCTAAAATGTTCATTTTTAATTAACCATTTGAGTGCTAAGCACTTTCCCACCTAGGTGCTAAGCTTTAAGTTTTTTTTTATTTAAAAAAATAAATAACTTTTTTTGTTTCCAGATCCCCAAGAAAGGTTAGACGATTACCTTTCCAACTGTGGGTCTTGGGGGTCTGTAGCTGCTTAGATGCCTGAGATACAGGCTTCTAAGCAGCATGCCCCCTGCTCCTATACTTAACACTGTTAAGTATAAATAAAGTTATGCTGTGATGTCATCACGTCATTGTGCGTGACATCACCACACATAATGTGAAGCAACGGCGATGCCTGTCACTATGCAGGCACGATCGCCGGGGTAGGAGTGGGGTGGGAGCCCCCAGATCTCCTTCAAGGTGGGAGAGTGCTAGCGACGGCTCTGAGCTGTCATTAGCACCAGAGTGGGAAACTCTGCAATGGCTCAAAGCCGTCGTTAGCACTCAAGGGGTTAATATCTAGGACAGAGATAAGAAAAGGAAGCCTTTGTGTGTATATAGAATGATGGAATAATGAGATGTTCTCTCAGCAAGCTCAGCCCATTAAAAAGAATCATAAAGTATAGAGTAACAATATCAACAGATGCATACTAACAATACAATAAAACTTACAATGATTTTCTAAAGAGCAGTAGATTTCTGAAATTTTGTTCTGCACCTGTATCACGTGACAGCTATCAGCCAATAACAGACTCATATTTGTATACAATATAAACTAGGGCTGCAACTATTATTTTCATAATCGATTAATCGTCCGATTATTTTTTCGATTAATCGACTAATTGGATTAAAAAAAAAAAAAATTGTTTCCTATATTTAAAATAAAATCCACATACTAAGTGTTATAAATATAAACTTAAGACTAAACGTTTATGGGAAACTTCCGCTGGAGGAGGAGCTTTGCGTAGATGCGCAAATCTGTGGTCTCGTGTCTTGGGAGGCAGAGACCCATGCAGACATCCTGCACGACGCAAATCTCCATTGCCATGAGCATTCACCTAGGCCTGGGGGCTCTAGCCAGGCGGAAGCCCGGAGAATGGGAACAGGCTCCGATGCTGAGGCCTAGCTGTTTCCTGGCTGTCGCAGCCAAGCTACATATCCAGGGGCTCTGGAGAACCACAAAGTGTCCCGATAGGCTGGATAAAGACCCAGGTGGACAACAAGCTGACCACCCACATGATTTCCAGGGCTGTACACGATCCAGAGGAAAGAGAAGGAACTTTCATGCACATAGAAACCAAATGGAGAGGCTGGTGTGGAAGGTAGCAAACATAACGGCTTGCTGGAGTAAGTCCCTTTATAAGAGCCTAACTGAAAAATCCTCCCCTACAGAGACACAGTAACCTGGTCACTGACCACTGGTCAGAGCACGGAGCACCCTGGAAAAAGCACCAGAGGACCATCGAGCAGAGGTTAAACTTGAAGTATCTTAATGGTCACGGATCAATCGCTGGAAATTGACACTTAAACAGCAAGTACTGTATCTACGGCCCATGTGTTATATTGTTGCTATTTATACACATGCCTGCTGAATATACTGGCAGCTAATACCTTACAATCAGTAAACTCCAATGTGTAGCAAGAGTTTATACTTTCTTATTTTGTCTGCTGGTGTGGAAGGTCTTATGAAGGAAGAAGGGTCTAGGCTATTTGTTGAGTATCTGATTTACTGATCCTATGTGGGTTACATTGGCTAATATTCATAAGCTGAAGAGTTAAAAACAAGGCCTACACTACTATCAAGCTGCCATGGTTATATGCGTGATGACATACTAATTGCATGTAATTGGAAGGTTGCATAAATCAAGATCTACTCTATTTTGTCTCAATTGGTTATCATACACTATATTGTTATAGCTAGTGGTTTAAGATCAAATAGTGACAAGGGTAGACCCTTCTATAAGGGCTCATGATCCACAGTCCCTCAGGAATAGGATAACTATGTTTATAAGGATTTAATACTAAAATAAGTATAATTGGTAACTGCCTAATTGAAAATTCTGCATAAGATTTATTAGAGTCTAATTCTGTCATGTATTGGTTTTTTTGCATGCATATTGTTGTACATTGTGATGCCATTAATCTGACTTGATCTGTGCCTGACGTCAGAATCATGGGTTTTTAAACTAAACTTAGCTCTTTTGATTGATATTCACTTAAATAATTGACACAAAAGATTCACCCTGCACTTAAAATAAAAATATTTTTCACTTTTTGCAACACTATATGGTGTTTTGTTTAAATATATGCACCACCAAATGTTATAGAATCATTTAAGTCCAGATTTTATGTATTCATTTTTTTATGTAAGACCTATTCACCACTTTTTTTTATCTATGGAAAGATATATCACTCAATCTAAAAATAAATTGCCAGTAATGCCTCCTAAACAACGAGAAAGAAAAACAAAAAGCCCTGACTTAGAAAAGAGTATTGATCTACTGGGGATACAGCCTGGCAATTATGACCACCAAATACTGATACAACTAATTTCTGACCTAATATTGCCACAATTTAACTCAATTAAAAGTGAGATATCAGGTCTCACTGAAGAAGTTAGACAGTTTTCAAGAAGGTTAGCTGAGGCAGAATTACGAGTATCTGACCTAGAGGACCAGATAGGTACAAAGGAAAAGTTGACTAAGTCCCAAAATGATGCAATAAAAAAATTACAAATTAAGGTTGAGGATCTAAAAGACCGCTCACGTAGGAATAACGTGAAAATAACTGGCCTTTCAGAAACGGTCTTGCCTCAAGACCTAATTAAATTTGCCACCAAAGACCTACCACTATTACTAGGTCTTCAAACTTCAGATACATCTTTTTTGGTAGAGAGGGCACATAGATTGGGCGCTCCCAAAGCTGGTATTGATGGCACATATAAACCTAGACCTATCATGGTAAAGTACCTAAACTTTCAAGATAAGATAACAATTGTGAGGCAATTCAGACAAAAAAACTCGATGATAGGACATGAGAAAATTATTTTGTTTCAAGATTTCTCTGTTGAAACTCTGATGAAACGTAAAGAAATGTCCCCTTACTGTACGACCTTAATACAGAAAAGTGTCCAGGCCAGACTTATCTATCCAGCTTAAATCTGTTTTAAGGTAAACAATGAAAATGTGACTATGAAAACCCCTCAAGAGACTAGAGAGTATATTAGCTCATTATTGTAGTATAACACTAGAAGTGATATATTGGGTTTTTCCTTTTTACTTGTATTTTTTTTTTTCCGATGGCCTTAATATATAGATTAGATCTTGGCCAATAATTGATGTTGTATATAGGAATATTAATGTATAGAGAATTGATTTATGATATACTATTTTATGAAGATGCGATACTCCAAGAACAGTGCTCTTTACCATTTTCGAACTTTTTTTTTTTCTTTCTTTGCGTGTGTTTTAAGACTAAGAAAGGGAGATGGTTAATATTTTATCTTGGAATGTAGGGGGAATAACTTCTCCAGCGAAGAGGAGCATAATTCTGAAATTGTTAAAAAAAAATAACCCAGATATTGCTCTTCTACAGGAGACTCACTTGCAGGGTGAGATGGGTAAACTTAAATGTAAATGGGTAGGGGAGATATTGTCCACCCCTGGCGCGAAGCGCAAGAGAGGTATAGAATTGTTATTTAAAAAAACTTTGGTTATTAGATTTTAACTCAGGAACGGGATCCAGGGGGTAGATATACCATAGTAGAACTAGAATATGGAAATACATCATTAGTTATATGTAATGTATATGGCCCAAATGAATTAGACTCTGGGTTCTGGGATAAAATATATATTAAACTTTTCCCGTATATAAATAAGAATTTGATCATTGCTGGTGACTTTAATATGACAACTGCCCCGGTGATAGACAGAATTAGAGCCGGTAATGCCCATATAGGTAGGTAATCTGAAGAAAAACTATTTACTACTTTTCGCAATAAATTGGATTTATATTACATATGGCAAATTAAAAATCCAGATATAAGAAGCTTTACCTTTGAATCTAAGACACATAAAGCGATGTCCCGAATAGATCTTTTTTTAATAAATGAATCAATGTTGTCTCTGGATTTATGCCCTATAATCTATGACATAGTGACCTCTGATCATGCAATCATTGCCCTATCTATAGATGGTATTCAACTACAGAAGTCATTGGTTAACAATTTCTACTTTCCCAAATACCTTCTACAAGATATAGATTTTAATAGCTTTTTAGTACAAAAATGGAAATAATATCAAGTAGAAAATAAAAAATACTACCATAAGATTGAATTTTTTAGGGTAAAATAAACGCCTATTTAGTTAAGTGGAAAAAAAAATTCAGGCAAGGGAGATACAACTGTCAAATCAATTAACACTTTTGGAATAAAGTGTCCCTTCCACAAATAATGCCAGAGGAACTGCTAGATTTAAATCAACCTATAACAGAAGAAGAAATCCTGAAAGCTATAGGAAAGGCCCAATTAAATAAAGCCCCAGGGCCGGATCAAATGCCTGCAGAACTTTGTAGAATACTTAAAGATGAATTGTGTGGCACGTTAAGAGATCTATTTAATCAGCATTTTATTAAGAAGTATGCAGAATCTAGTCTCTTTTTTGCCTCCACGGTTACACTTATACACATAAAATATAAAGACCCTGAAAACCCCAACGCATATGGACCGATATCAATATTACATAAGGATTATTAACGTACAGCTATAGTTGCAGATTGATCAATATGTATCAAATTATTAATGTATTTTTTTTTAATCTAACAGGATTCATGCCATGGAAAAACTCTTCAAAGAATATACAGAAAGTTCTATTGGTCCTGAATCATTATTGGAACAAAGTTAAAAATAAAGACAAATCCTGTGATTTAGACCTAGCCCATTTAACACTAGACGCAGAAAAAGCATTTGACGCAATTATATGGGATCATCTGTTTACTGCATTGTCTCAGTTTGGCCTAATAGGTCATTTTCTTAACTTTGTTAAACTGATCTATAATACACCTTATTCATTCCTTTTGGTAAATGGACAACTCTCCCCAAAAATAGTTCTAACAAAAGGTACTAGACAAGGGTGCCCCATTTTAACACTACTGTTTAACCTCTCAAAAGAACCACTATTATTATTATTATTATCGGTTATTTGAAGAGCGCCAACAGATTCCGCAGCGCTATAAACAAAGGGGGAGTACAACAAAACAATTACAGGGTAGAGGGCCCTGCCAAGAGTTGCACTGTTGTAGTCAGCTCTTAAGAAGGTGATCTGCAAACAGCTGGACTTTTAGGCTTACATGCTAAGAGGGTTCAGGGGATTGCAGTGGAGGAGAGGAACTGGTATTAGGAAAGGTTAGCGTAGGTTGTATGCGTCCCTGAACAGTAGAGTCTTTAGGGAGCACTTGAAGCTTTTAAAACTAGAAGAGAGTCTTGTGGAGCGAGGCAGAGCGTTCCACAAGATGGGAGCCAGTCTGGAGAAGTCCTGTAAACGGGAGTGTGATGAGGTGACAAGAGAGGTGGAGAGTAGGAGGTCATGAGTAGAGCGAAGGGGACAGGAGGGAGAGTATCTTGAGACAAGGTCTGAGATGTAGGGGGGAGCAGTGCAGTTGAGGGCTTTGTATGTCAGAGTGAGAGTTTTGTGTTTGATCCTAGAGGCAAGAGGAAGCCAGTGAAGGGATTGGCAGAGAGGCGCAGCAGATGAAGAGCGACATGTAAGGAAGACGAGTCTGGCAGAGGCATTCATTATGGATTGTAAAGGAGCTAGGCGGCAGGTGGGGAGACCAGAGAGGACAGAGTTGCAGTAATCAAGGCGGAAAAGAATGAGAGAGTGGATTAAAATCTTAGTTGTGTCTTGTGTAAGGAAGTGTCTAATTTTAGAGATGTTTTTAAGGTGGAAGCGGCAGGCTGTAGCCAAGGACTGAATGTGAGGAGTGAAGGAAAGATCTGAGTCAAATGTGACCCGAGACATCGGGCATGCGGGGTAGGGGTAATGATGGAGTTGTCGACAGTTATTGAGATATTGGGGGTGGAGATTTTGGAAGAAGGGGGGAAAATGAGGAGCTCAGTTTTGGAGAGATTTAGCTTGAGGTAGTGAGAGGACATCCAGGAAGAGATGTGAGAAAGACAGTTAGTGACACGGGTTAGCAAGGAAGGAGATAGTTCTGGTGCAGAGAAGTAGATTTGGGTGTCATCAGCATACAAATGATATTGGAAACCGTGGGACTTAATTAGGGAACCTAGTGATGACGTATAGATTGAGAAGAGAAGGGGACCGAGGACAGAGCCTTGCGGTACTCCGACAGAAAGTGGTGATGGGGCAGAGGAGGCCCCAGAGAAGGCTACACTGAAGGTACGGTTTGACAGGTAGGAAGAGAGCCACAGAAGGGCTGTGTCACAGATGCCGAAGGATTGGAGTATTTGGAGCAAAAGAGGGTGGTCGACAGTGTCAAAGGCTGCGGACAGATCAAGGAGGATAAGCAGAGAGAAGTGGCCTTTTGATTTAGCTGTAAGTAGGTCGTTGGTGACCTTAACAATAGCTGTCTCTGTGGAGTGTTAGGGACGAAATCCAGATTGCAGTGGGTCAAGAAGGGAGTTTAACGTAAGGAAATGGGATAGGCGTGCATATACTAGTTTTTCGAGAAGCTTTGAAGCAAGAGGGAGGAGGGAAATTGGGCGGTAGTTTGATGGGGAAGTAGGATCAAGGGAAGGTTTTTTGAGGATAGGTGTGACCAGTGCATGTTTCATCGATGAGGGAAATGTACCAGTGCTGAGGGAGAGGTTGAAAATGTGTGTTAGCATAGGGGTAAGGGTAGCAGAGAGAGAGGGGAGCAGCTGTGAGGGGATAGGGTCAAGTGGACAGGTAGTGAGGTGAGAGCGCAGTATAAGTGCTGAAACTTCATCTTCAGTAACAGGGGAGAATGAACTAAGTTTCAGGTTATGAGGGTTGTGGTTGAGTGAGAGTATTTGAGGGGGGGAGAGAATGGAATTGTGTTGAGAGCTGATTTCATGTCTGATGGAGTCAATTTTGTTAGTGAAGTGACTGGCAAAGTCTTGAGCTGACAGAGAAGTTGTATTAGGAAGTGGGGGAGGGCGGAGGAGAGTATTGAAAGTGGCGAACAGACGTTTTGGGTTTGAAGAAAGATTAGAGATAAGAGTAGAGAAGTAGTGTTGCTTGTGGAGATTAAGGGCAGAGTAGTAGGAGTTCAAGATGAATTTGTAATGAAGAAAATCAGCTGAACTCCGTGATTTTCTCCAATGCCGTTCAGCAGTACGGGAACATCTGCGTAGGTACCGTGTCAGAGGAGTATGCCAGGGCTGGGGATGAGTGTGTGATTTCCTAGCAGTGGTAAGAGGGGCGAGATTGTCAAGGACGGATATAAGGGTGGAATTATAGTGGCAGATAGATTGTTCAGGGCAGGAAAAGGTGGAGAAGGATGAGAGGAGTGGTTGAAGGGAATTAGCAAGTTGTTGCTGATCTAAAGACCTAATACTTCTGTGAAGTTTGGTGTGAGGAGTAGAAGGTGGAAGAGTTGTAGGAAGGGATGATATGTTGCAGGTAAGGAGATGGTGGTCAGAAAGAGGAAAAGGGGAGTTTGAGAAGTTTGAGAGAGTGCATCGATAGCTAAAGATCAGGTCAAGGGAGTGACCGTCTTTGTGAGTGGGAGAATCAGTCCACTGTGACAGACCGAAAGAGGAAGTGAGTTGCAGAAGTTGTTTAGCAGATGAGGCAGTGGGATTGTTAAGGGGGATGTTGAAGTCGCCAAGAATGAGGGCAGGGGTGTCTGAGGAAAGGAAGTAAGGTAGCCAGGCAGCCAAGTGATCTAGAAATTGAGTTGCGGAGCCAGGGGGTTGGTATATGACTGCAACACGTACAGAGAGAGGGGAGAATAAGCGAATCATGTGGGTTTCGAATGAGGGAAAAGTGAGGGAAGAGATAGGGTGTATTTGTTGGAAGGTGCAACGAGAGGAAAGTAAAATACCTACACCACCTCCTCGTCTATTACCAGACCTAGGAGTGTGGCTGAAGTGGAGACCCCCGTGTGACAGAGCAGCAGTGGATGCTGTGTCTAGGGGAGAGAGCCAGGTTTCTGTTAGGGCCAGAAGGTTGAGGGAGCGGGAGATGAAGAGGTCATGTATAGAAGTGAGTTTGTTGGAAACAGAGCGAGAGTTCCAGAGTGCACAGGTGAAAGGGGTAGTGGCTTTAGATGCAAGAGGAATGTGAGTAAGGTGAGCAGAGTTTAGTTTTCTGAGTCTATGGGATGGTACACATGGATGTGCACGGCTTGTCAGTGGTTGGGGACCAGGATTAGGGGAGATGTCACCAGCAGTAAGTAGAAGCAAGAGGGAGAGTGACATGAGATGAGATACAGATTTGCAGTAGTGAGACTGCTTTTGAGATGAGCTGCAGGGGGTAGAGAGAGTGTTTAGGAGTAGGTAAAGTTCATGAGTAGAAAAGTAAGGTGAGTTTAAGAGAGATGGGCTAATGAACAGTGCAGGTGGAGAGGGAGAAGGAGTAATTGAATAGTGTAGTTTGTTATAGAGACAAAGGGTAGCAAAAAGGAATATAATTATATTGAGCATTTTTACAGAATTGGGAACCAGTTAAAAATATAAGACACAGAATTGCTGTAACAATTGCATAAGGGAACAAAAAGGTATGTGAAACATAATATAATAAAAGTACTGTGTATTCTGTGGGGTTAAGGGAATGGAAGGATGTGCTGATCAGTGTTTGCACCTGGCATTTTAGGAGAGTTAATGTTGTGTGGGAGACTATCTATAAATGAGGAAATGAGCTTGGGGTGGGAGGGAAGCTGTTTTCCAGAAGGCTACCTGTAGAAAGTTAGATGGCTATTTCAGCAATTGAGTGAAAAGGTCTGTGGGTTTTTTTTCTGTGTTCTGGGAGAGACTGTAGAAAGTTAGATGGCTATTTCAGCAATTGAGTGAAAAGGTCTGTGGGTTTTTTTCTGTGTTCTGGGAGAGACTGTAGAAAGTTAGATGGCTATTTCAGCAATTGAGTGAAAAGGTCTGTGGGTTTTTTTCTGTATTCTGGGAGAGACTGTAGTTAGACTTAGACAAGCTCTAGTTGGCATTAAGCTAGGAGACTGTAATTTAATTTTCTTTCTTTACGCAGACGATTTAATACTCTTTATCTAAAACATCACAAAATGTCGCGCTGTTAATAGAACTAATTAATTAATTTGGTTAGTTTTCAGGCAATAAAGTTAACCAATGGAAAACAGAATTAATATTGATCAAGTGCCCCACAGGTCAAGCTAATAATCATCCCTTAAAGAGGTTGAACAAAATAAATATCTAGGAATACATTTAAGTATCAACCCCGGGTTATGGTACACGTTAAATTATGTTACATTTTTTTCAAGATAGTAAAACCTCAATAGAAAAATGGAGACCATTGCCCATTTCATTGTTAGCCAGAATTCTAATCTTAAAAACATTCCTATTCCCTTGCTTGTTATATTTACTACAAAATCTTCCAAAAAAATACAGATGTGAAGAGCTATGACTAAAAATGCAATTTTGTATATGGGGGAAGAGAAGGGCGAGATTATAAAAAAAAATCTTAAATTTAGATAAAGAATTTGGGGGGTATGGACTTCCAAATATTAAATTATATAACCAGGATTCAATGGTGAAAATTGCAATTGACTGGATTACAGAAAAACATTTTTTTTCTCCTTCTTGGATATAGAGGGAAGTTTAATAAAACCATTCTCGCTAAAAGCTATCCTTCATATCCCTGTAGCTAAGCTGCCACCGTTAATATTAAATATAAAGATCATAAGTAATGTGGTTAACGCCTAGCAAAAATTTTGTACAGTTCTCAAAGTAAATTTTAGATTATCTAAGTATCTTACTATTTTAGGACACCCTGACTTTTCCCCAGGCCTGAGTTTTGGCGTATTTCATCTATGGAAAAGAAAAGGATTAGAATATCTAGTACAACTATTGGACAAAGAGACTAGGGTGATTAAACCATTTATTAAACCATTTATACAGATCCCAGACAGCACTTATTTGGCTTTTTACAGATTAGACAATTCCTTAACTATGTAATACAAAACCCATCTACTAGTTCGGACTTGGGGATAATCGAAGATGGCGTACAGATCAATCGGGCCGGTTACTGTTCAATATCAATCTGGTACAAATGGAAAGAAACACATAGCTACCTTGTAGATATTTCATACATTACACCCAAATTATTAGCTAAATGGGATAAAAATTCTAAGGGGGATTGTTTTCACTGTCAAGCCCCTCAAGTGGATATTCTTCATTGTTTTTGGTATTGTGCGAGGATCTGCCAGTTTTGGAAAATTGTTTCCTTCTGGCTTAATAAATTTTTAACCCAAAAAGTCACCTTTACACCTGTTAGTATCTTTTTCTTTATCCAATTTGTAAAGGAAGAATACTCCCTAATTACTGAAGTTGAAAAAACAAAAAAGAAGGTGCCACCATAGTGCACAATCAATAGCATCAACACGCCATCAGCGCAAGTATTACTATACTTACAGGATCAAAGACATTTGAGAAGTGTCACAGCCGCCTCCTGGACTCTTAGGAGTCATCCAGATGACTCACGCTCTCGTAATTCCGGATAGGCTGATTTTAAGCCGAATGTCCGTGCAATGCTGCTGGTTCACTTAAAGGGACAGTCTAGGCCAAAATAAACTTTCATGATTCAGATAGAGCATGTCATTTTAAACAATTTTCCAATTTACTTTTATCACCAATTTTGCTTTGTTCTCTTGGTATTCTTAGTTGAAAGCTTAACCTAGGAGGTTCATATGCTAATTTCTTAGACCTTGAAGCCCACCTCTTTCAGATTGCATTTTAACAGTTTTTCACCACTAGAGGGTGTTAGTTCATATATTTCATATAGATAACACTGTGCTCGTGCACGTGAAGTTATCTGGGAGCAGGCACTGATTGGCTAGACTGCAAGTCTGTCAAAAGAACTGAAAAAAGGGGCAGTTTGCAGAGGCTTAGATACAAGATAATCACAGAGGTTAAAAGTATATTATTATAACTGTGTTGGTTGTGCAAAACTGGGAAATGGGTAATAAAGGGATTATCTATCTTTTAAAACAATAAAAATTCTGGTGTAGACTGTCCCTTTAACTCCAGAACACAGTCCTCTGTATTAAACCTGTGTGCAGCAATGAAAACCTCCACCGGTCAGGATACTACACACCCAGTGTTACCCAAATGGTAAACGCTGACCGCAAACTGGAAATTACACTGCAGTGTATAAAAATATATATTCTCGTGGAACAAAGTCTATTAAAATATATACAGACTTTATTTGTAACACATAAGTCTTTGATCCTGTAAATATAGTAATACTTGCGCTGTTGCGTGTTGATGCTATTGACTGTGCACTATGGTGGCGCCTTCTTTTTTGTTTTTTCAACTTCTGTAGATTTCTTTACCTTGGGACACCAACAAGCGTTTGAAGGAGTTGTCTGCCACCACCTGAACATTAAGGAATTTATTGCTCTTTGGAGTTTCAGACTCCACTTGGGACTTTTCCTATTATAGATAAGTGTTTTGTTATATGTTATACACTTATATTTTATATATTTTTTATATTTCACTTATTCTTGATGTTGTCATCCACTTAGACTTTGACAAGATCTAGGTATATATTTTTGGCGTACTGATTTTATAATATTTTTGGTTACTCCCTAATTACTACAGCAATACAAATAGCTAGGAATTTAATTTTGCAGCATTGGAAGGCAAAACATTATCCTGGAAGGCAGTGATCTGAGCACTCGGGGGCAAGGTAAAATCCAAAAAATCTTTATTAAACAAAAAGTAAAAGCTGCATCATTATGCAGGTGAACAAGGATAGCAGTCCTGACGCGTTTCGCACCCCCTAGTGGCGCTTAGTCATAGGAACTAGTGCTAAAGATGTCTGTAGTGTACTTAAAGGGATGACTGTCCAATCACTAGCCTGTAATAGGTGCAACTGGACGTCACCCTGAAAGAAACACTAACAGCATGTAAGGAAAAGTTAAAAAACAATTGATGTAATAAAACTGAAGGTACAAAAAATCCTTGAGTGCATACTAACAGGCTGTTATAGATATAAACACATAAAACATGTTAATTTATGTGTATGTGTATGTGTCTTATAATTTATCTAAACATTGTTTATAAAAAAAGCCTAATTAACAATATACTGAACAAATCCATGGCTACCAATTAAACATAGGACGATATATTCAAATATTATTTACAAACATTGAGGCATAGTTGCAATGTAAAGACCATACAGAATGTGTGATTGATCAATGTATGAATTTGAGTAATATTTGAAAAATAGTATTATTTCAGAAACGTATTATTTATGGATATGCTGTTCACACTATTAAGGTCAACAAACTGGAAAGGGAGAACACTGATAACAGGAAAGAATGCTTATATACATGTTCATAAATATAAATCACAATTATAAATTAAGGGGTGCATATTTAAGCATTAATCTATAAAGTAAGAAATATCCCATTCCAAATTGATGCCCTTGGGGTGTCTAGTTTCTAATTTCAGAATGCAGAATAGCTCCCTTTTTGTAAGACATTATCCTGGTATAGCCGAATCTAGAAAAAAAAAAAAAAAAGAATTCCCAACTAATCATAGAACAAATGAATGTTGAGTCAAATAATGAAAGACAATTAAAAATGTTCTATATAAAATGGCTGAAAATTATTAGAGCCCAAACGTTGGATATGCAAATGGAATTTTGAAACCTTTCTATAAAGTGGACTTTTTATTACTTTTGCTATTAATAAAGGTGTGATTATTTTTGCATTTCTCGTCTCAGTCCGATTCCTGACACCCTGACAATGAACTCTCTCTATCTTCCCCACCCCTGCTGACCTTTAACCCTCTGAGGTCTTCCTTGTAGCTGGAGATCACATCAGGTCAGTGAAGGACTAAGATGACCCGTAGCCGTTTTCTTTTCCCTTGACCTCAGCAATCTTACAGGTCAGTGAATGTGTCTGTACATGTCTATGTGTATGTTGTGGTGTGTACATGTGTGGTGTGTGTATGCTGTGGTGTGTGTATGCTGTGCTTGTGTGTACATGTGTATGCTGTGGTGTGTGTATGCTGTGCTTGTGTGTACATGTGTATGCTGTGGTGTGTGTATGCTGTGCTTGTGTGCACATGTGTATGCTGTGGTGTGTGTATGCTGTGCTTGTGTGCACATGTGTATGCTGTGGTGTGTGTATGCTGTGCTTGTGTGCACATGTGTATGCTGTGGTGTGTGTATGCTGTGCTTGTGTGCACATGTGTATGCTGTGGTGTGTGTATGCTGTGCTTGTGTGCACATGCGTATGCTGTGGTGTGTGTATGCACATGTGTATGCTGTGGTGTGTGTATGCACATGTGTATGCTGTTGTGTGTGTATGCTGTGCTTGTGTGCACATGTGTATGCTGTGGTGTGTGTATGCTGTGCTTGTGTGCACATGTGTATGCTGTGGTGTGTGTATGCTCTGCTTGTGTGCACATGTTTATGCTGTGGTGTGTGTATGCTGTGCTTGTGTGTACATGTGTATGATGTGGTGTGTGTATGTTGTGCTTGTGTGTACATGTGTATGCTGTGCTTGTGTGTACATGTGTATGATGTGGTGTGTACATGTGTGCTGTGTAGTGTATGTATGTTGTGCTTGTGTGTACATGTGTATGCTGTGGTGTGTACATGTGTGCTGTATGTATGTTGTGCTTGTGTGTACATGTGTATGCTGCGGTGTGTACATGTGTGCTGTGTGGTGTATGTATGTTATGCTTGTGTGTACATGTGTATGCTGTGGGGTGTACATGTGCTGTGTGTGTGTTGTGCTTGTGTGTACATGTGTGGTGTGTGTATGTTGTGCTTGTGTGTACATGTGTATGCTGTGGTGTGTACATGTGTGGTGTGTGTATGTTGTGTTTGTGTGTACATGTATGTATATGTTGTGTAGTTTGTGTGTATATGTTGTGTAGTGTGTGTGTATATGTTGTGTAGTGTGTGTGTATATGTTGTGTAGTGTGTATGTATATGTTGTGTAGTGTGTGTGTATATGTTGTGTAGTGTGTGTGTATATGTTGTGTAGTGTGTGTGTGTGTATGTTGTGTAGTGTGTGTGTGTATATATATGTTGTGTAGTGTGTGTGTATATACATGTTGTGTAGTGTGTGTGTGTGTGTATATGTTGTGTAGTGTGTGTGTATATGTTGTGTAGTGTGTATATGTTGTGTAGTGTGTGTGTATATGTTGTGTAGTGTGTAGTGTGGACATGGATAGGTAGAACATGATTGAGTGTGGGGTGAAGGAGGCCCTTCATTTATACAGTTGTATTTAATATACTGTATATGCGTTTTGAAAAATGAACAAGTGGAAAATCTAACTAAGCAAGTTACAAACTGGCACAAGATTAATTTATTTTTATTTTCTATCATAAAGCTTTATTTATTTTAAAAACACAATTATTTCCTTAATGCAAGCTATAAATGTGCTGCGCTCAGCAGAAAGAGTAGGGCAGTGAAGGTAGTCACTAGGTAGGAGTCTGAGTAAACCATGACATTGTAGACACTTGTGCTATGTGTCCCTGTGCCTGTCTTTCTTTCAGTGAGGGACTTGCCTTTCTCCATGCTGAGAGAGCTGCTGGAGTGGTAGAATTAAGCTATTTATGTCTCACCTACCATTTATCTCAATTTCTCATACATTATATATACTTTCCAGAAATTTGACTTATTTCTGAATTATTTTTGCCATAATATGCATATTCACTATATTTTTCCCAGTGTCATTGAATGCTTTGTTGCAGACAAATACATAAATAAAAAATGCCCTGCAATATTCCTTCAGTAATTTGTTTTTTATTAATCCTTTATACCTAGTCAAGTTGATGACTCACTGGCCACATTTTGACCTTCCAAGGACCCCTAATAATTCAATACAATACTATAGACATCTAGACTCCCATAATGCATCTCTTCCTTTCCTTATTAACTCTTATTGTAAAAGAAAAAACAAACACATTTTGATGTGTGAGAGTTCACAGCTGGTTGGTTTGTTAAGAGCTTCCTCTACAGAGTACTACAATAGCATCTATCCAATTGCATAAAGGATGGTGTACTGTAAAATTGTTTTCTCCTTAAAGGGATAGGAAATCAAAAAAACTTTGTCATGTACCCATGTAAAGCTCTATCATTACAAGGCTACATTTGTGTGTGACTTACTCCTATATACCCCTGTAGAGCTCTGGTATTGTACGGGATAATAGAGCCTAACTATTATTGTTCATTGAGCAGTCTACGTTATCTAGCCGTTGTCTTCCCGAGAACCCATAGCTGATGTTACTGTCATGCACTTTTTAAAAAATGTATTACTTTATGTACCATTATTTAATTTGTTATGGTATAAAATAAAAACAAGATTAAAATTACTGCATAAGAAAGTGTTTTGCAATGGCTAAACATATGTAAAGATAGGGTGGGGTAGTGGGCGTGGTCTGGTCATTTGGTGGGTGGGATCAGAAGTGGCGAGTAACATTTTGTCCTGGCTAGTAGCTTAGCACTGGAAATTATTAGATTATATATATATATATATATATATATATATATATATATATATATATATATATATATACATATATATATATATATATACACACACACACACATATACATATATATATATATACACACACACACACATATACATATATATATATATACACACACACACACATATACATATATATATATATATATATATATATATATATATAAAATGAACAGAACAACAAAGGGATGCTCAGTCCTAACCAACAAATATTCGCAAAGTCAGCAGTGTAAATAATAATGAAGCGCATTGAGCATGCGCGATACGCATCAGATCTGTAATCACCAAGCCTTGCACACCGACTTGTGCCCCACTTTTGTATAGCTTGAATAAATGCACTTGGTTTATGGTTCCTGATAGTCCTTGTTTCAAATATATATATATATATAAAACACAAATATATAGCCCCCTTTTTTTTCTCTTCTTCTCTCTTATATGTTTTTTGCCTTATTATTTTGGGAAAATAGATGATTGTAGAAACTCAATATAAGAGTAACTTAACGCAAAGGTTTTGGTATTTAAAAAATAAAAAAATAAAAATATTTGTCTCTTTGTTTTCTTGAAATGATATGTCTCAATGGAAAATGCATGGTTTTGTGTTTTAATACCAATTTGTTATGTTTTTGTGTACTACAATTATCTAAATAATAAAAAGAAATTTAAAAAAGAAGACTAAAACTTTACAACACAACTATTGGTCCATTTTTTTTAAGCAGCAGAGAACATTTTTATAATTCAGCAAAACAAAATCACAAACTGTTTGAAAAGAGGTAGAACTAGTAAGAGGTAAACTACCACTTTTTATAACATTCTGTTATTCACTCTCTCAGAAACTTTGTATTGAAATGCAAAAATGTCAAGATGTCCACATGCTCATGGCTGAGGCTCGCTCTCTTTTTTCAAACTATGTTGCCTGCAGCAGAGAAGAGGCGCTCAGATGGTGTTGAGGTGCCTGAGATACATAAGTAGGGTTTTGCCAATATCACCAAGGTGGGTTATTTATCTTTGTTAGCTCTCCACCAATGCAAGGTGCTTCTTAAAGTAAGCCAGGTCTTCATTCTGACATAAAAATATCATGAATATCTATATGCAATGGAAAACAACCAGCTATACAGTTAGGGGGGGGAAATATCTATTCCACTCTTACAATAACAGATATATACTTAAAGGATGTTGAATTTGGTACATATCCCAATTAAATTAAAAATATAAAAAAAAAAAAAAAAGACAAAAAGGGCTAAATACTATATATCAGTAACAGGTCACAGCCTTACACATTTATCTATAGAGTACATATAATCAGCAATAGCAAACGATCCGCTAAAATTGTGCAAACAGATAATAATAGTTCACACCATTCAAACAACAACTCCCATCAATCTAGAACTAAATGTAAATAACAAGCTCAGCACTATATCATGCAAAGCATAGTCCCAAATCAGATGATTTAATATAATCTACCCAAATTATGACTCCTGTTTTATTTCTGGGTTGCACATATGCCAGGCGTAGTTGTAAACTCGGAAAAAAAAAATTGTCTCCTGAAAAAGTGAGACGTAAACTTCTCTAGACATCCTTTAGGCTAAGGGCATAACCATAAAACACAATACCATGTGCAGGAGCTCATTGGAGTGAAGCAGCTGGTGTTGTGCATAGACCAACTAATTGCAAACCAACTAATCGATTATGAGATTATGAGATTTGCTGACAGCTATTGTTAGCTATTATGCTGATTAGTTGTTGCAGCTCTAATATAAATTCTTGCGCATGCTAAGTAGGAGCTGGTGCCTCATAATGTGTATTATAAAAAAAAACACTGTGTAAACAGCTATTTTATATAAAAAATAAACCTAAAGGTAAAATCTCCCATTACAACAAGTCATTAGCAACACATTACAAGGGACAGCAAAGTCACAATTAAACTTTCATAATTGAAATTTAATAACATTTCCACTTTTCTTCTATTATCAAATCTGCTTTATTCCCTTGGGGACCTTTGTGGCAAAGCATATAATGCACTATGGTGTGCTAGTGTCAGGGTGCCAGGAATCAGACTGAGACGAGAAGTGCAAAAATAATCACACCTTTATTAATAGCAAAAAATAATAAAAAGTCCACAAGTCAAATTAAAAGCCAGGAGTCAAAACCAGAGCTGGTAGTCAGACGATCCGAGTCAGGAGCCAAAGCGAATAATCAAATGAGCCGGAATCAGGAACAAGGAAAACAGCAGAGTCAGGAACAAGCCAGGGATCAGGAACCAGGAAGGACGTCAGGCAGCCAGGTAATACACAGGAACTCTCACAAACAGGTCTGAGACAACGCAAAGGCAAAGCATACTGAACAGAGGCCCTTTAAATAATAAGTGATGACATCCTGTCTCACATGGATGATGCACACCAGTCTGGCCATAAAAGGAAGTGCAGGAAATGAGCAGCATCCCCCACAATGCACCATAGTCAGGAAGAGAGGTGAGTAAAATGGCTGCCAGCAGCACATGGCAAACAAACAGGGAAAAACCCTGACAGTACCCTCCCCTCAACGACCTCTCCCCCGCGGGAGGACAAAAGGCTTATTGGGGAAACGGGCAAGGAAGGCACGGAGGAGGGTGGGAGCATGAACATCAGAGGAGGGAACCCAAGAACGCTCCTCCGAACCATAGCCCCTCCAGTGAACCAAATACTATACACGGCCCCTGGACATACGAGAGAGTCAATAATGCTGCTGACCTCACACTCCTCATGGTTGTCAACAAAGATAGGACAGGGACGAGGCAACACAGTGGTAAACCGATTACAAACCAATGGTTTCAAGAGGGAGACATGAAAAACATTGGAGATGCGCATAGCAGGAGGAAAGTCAAGCACGTAGGAAACAGGATTAACCCATCTGAGTATTCGAAAAGGACCAACATAACTGGGAGCCAATTTATTGGAAGGCACACGAAGGTTCAAGTTGCGGGAGGACAGCCAAACTCTCTCACCAACCTGGTAGGAAGGTGCGGGCAGACGCCTACGATCAGCCTGGAACTTTTGGCGCTGCATAGAACGATGAAGGCAATCCTGAATCTGCACCCACGTGGAACGGAGTTGCCGTAGATGCTCCTCCAAAGCCGGAATACCCTGAGACATGAATGAATCGGGCAACAAGGATGGTTGAAACCCATAATTCAGCCATGAACGGGGATAACTTGGAGGAAGCATTAATAGCACTATTACGAGCAAACTCTGCCCAAGGTAACAGTTCAGACCAATTATTGTGGTGATCTGAGACATAGCAACGGAGGAACTGTTCCAGAGCTTGATTAGACCGTTCCGCCGCCCCATTGGATTGAGGGTGATATGCCGAGGAGAAGGAAAGCTGGATCCCTATTTGAGCACAAAAGGAACGCAAAAATCTGGAGACAAACTGGCTACCCCGTTCCGACACTATCTCCTTGGGTAACCCATGTAAACGGAAGACCTCCCGGGCAAAAATTGAAGCAAGCTCCTGAGCGGTAGGCAGCCTCATCAAGGGAATGCAATGTGACATTTTAGAAAAACGGTCAACCACCATAAGGATAACAGTATTGCCATTGGAAACAGGGAGCTTGACAATGAAATCCATGGAAAGATGTGTCCAAGGACGCTCACCATTAGCAATAGGTTGAAGAAGACCCACAGGAAGACGTCGAGGAGTCTTATTCTGTGCACAAACTGAGCAGGAGGCAACATACACAGCAACATCAGAACGAAGACCTGGCCACCAGTCGAGTGACAGACCAAATCATTTGGTTCTTGCCTGGGTGACCTGCGGCTTTAGGATAGTGGTAAGTGTGCAAAAGTTTAGTTAGAAGATCCACAGGAACAAAACACTTACCACTAGGTTTCTAAGGAGGTGCATTGGTTTGTGCAGCCAGGATCTCCTCCTCCAAGGGAGAAGTCAAATTAGTACGTATGGCAGCCAAAATATGGTCAGGAGGTATAACAGGAGTAGGTACAGACTCCTCCTTGGACAGAGGCGAAAATTGTCGAGAGAGGGAATCAGCCCTAACATTCTTACTACCAGGCAGGTAGAAGACCACATAATTAAACCAAGACAAAAATAGCACCCATCTGGCCTGTCGGGGCGAGAATCGTTTTGCTTCAGATAGATAAGTTAAATTCTTGTGGTCAGTAAGAATGAGTACTGGCACGCTAGTACCCTCAAGAAGATGCCTCCATTCCTTGAGTGCCAAAATTATGGCCAGTAATTCCCTGTCGCCAATTTCATAATTGCACTCCGCTGGAGACAATTTCTTACAGAAGAAACCACACGGATGCAAGGAACCGTCAGGCATAGGACGTTGAGACAAGAGGGCACCTACTCAAGTCTCAGAAGCATCAACCTCAAGAACAAAAGGCAGGACAGGGTTAGGATGAGCCAGAACTGGAGTGGCAGCAAAGGCAGTCTTAAGACTATCAAAGGCCTTAATGGCAGTAGGTGACCAATGGAGTGGATCATTCTCTTTACTTGTCATGTCTGTGATAGGTTTGACCAAGGAAGAAACTTTTTTAATAAACTTTTTATAGTAATTGGTGAACCCCAAAAAACATTGAATAGACCGAAGACCAACTGGGCGAGGCCACTGCAGAACTGCAGATAACTTGTCAGGTTCCATGGAGAACCCTGCAACGGAGATAACATAACCTAGGAAGGTTACTTGAGTCTGATGGAACTCACATTTCTCGAATTTACAAAACAGGCCGTTCTCACGTAGTCTCTGAAAAACCCGTGTAACATCAGAACGATGAGCCTCAAGTGTGGGTGAGTGTATGAGGATGTCATCCAAGTACACCACAACACACTGTTGCAACATATCTCGTAGGACATCATTAATAAATTCCTGAAAAACAGCAGGAGCATTACATAGGCCAAAGGGCATTACAAGATACTCATAATGCCCGCTCCTGGTGTTAAATGCTGTTTTCCATTCATGGCCCTCCTTAATCCTAACGAGATTGTAGGCTCTTCTCAAATCAAGTTTAGTAAAGACCGTAGCTCCCTTGAGGTGGTCAAAGAGTTCCGTAATGAGTGGAATAGGGTAAGCATTCTTAATGGTAAGACGATTAAGACCCCTATAATCGATGCATGGTCTTAACTCGCCACCCTTTTTCTTCACAAAGAAGAAGCCAGCCCCTGCAGGAGAGCAGGATTTGCGGATGATCCCCCGCAACAGAGCATCGGCAACATACTCCTCCATAGCACAATTCTCTGCAACAGACAGAGGGTACACCCGGCCCCGAGGAGGAATGGCTCCGGGTTGCAGGTCTATGGCACAATTGTAAGACCGGTGAGGAGGCAACGTACCGGCACGCACCTTGTCAAAAACGTCTCTATATGAAAAACTTGAACTAATGCCCTCTAGTGAAGAAAAACTATCAAAATGCATTTAGATTAGGAGGCGGCCTTCAAGGTGAGAAATTAGCATATGAACCTCCAAGGTTTAGCTTTCAACTAAGAATACCAAAAGAACAAAGCAAAATTGATGATAAAAGTAAATTGGAAAGTTGTTTAAAATTACATGCTCTATCTGAATCATGAAAGTTTTGGACTTGACTGTCCCTTTAAAGATTTTTTCCTTAAAACCAAAATTATGTAGTGTTGTAAATAGATGATCATAAGTTATAGAGTCAAAAGCTTTTTCCGCATCTAAAGATAGCAACATAGGATTAATAAGATTTGTCTCTTTATCTGTCTGTTCCTTAACATTTAGATATGATAGGATTGTAAAGACTTTATGTAAATTATGTATGGATGATCTACCTTTTATGAAGCCTGATTGATCCTTGTGGACAATATTATTAATTAGTTTTTGCATTCTATTGGCTAGTCAGAATCGTATAGTCTAAATTAAGGCAATAGGCCTACATGATCCCAATTGTTCCAGGTTTTTATCAGGTTTCAATATTAAAGATGTGAATGACTGTAGACATTTTTTAGAAGGTCTCATTTCCTTTATTAGATAATAATTATAAAGATTTGCTAAAGTAGGTCCAATTAAATCTTTTAAAGTTTTATAAAATTCATAAGGCAACCAATCAGGGCCAGCCGCTTTATTGGAGGCAGATGTTTTATTAACAGCTTCTATTTCCTCAACTGTTATAGGAGTTTCCATTAATTTTAATTGTTCCTCATTTATTAGCGGGACTATAATATTAATTTGAAAATAGAAAGGAAGAAAACTACACCAAAACGAAAACAAGATGATACAAATATTCCCCAGAAGGATATTATAAAAAGTACTAGATAGATGAAAAAACTTCCTGCGCTAAAGGTTAGAGATAATCTGACAGTAAAGCTAAGTGTAGAAGAGTAGTGTTTATAATAGTTAAAAATGAAAAATTTAATTCATAAAAGATATAATATATACAATGGCCTATATCGCAATATAATACATCAAATTTAATTAGATGAAGTAATTCAATATAAAATCAGAAAAAACACACAAAAAAGCACTGAAAATAAATGTGTTAGTATAAAGTGGGTTAGTCTAAGAATCAATAATGACAATATAGGTAAAATACATAAAAATACTTAGTTGATAAAAACCATAAATGTGGAAGATGCTGCACATAGGTAATAATCAATAATAGATATTGTCACACAACCAAGGTTAGATATTGCACATGATGACTGCAGAGATAATTGTTTTAAAGTGGATGAGTGCAGGTGCTGCGGGTAGCTTTGCGTAAGCAGATGCGTAAGCAGATATGACCTTGCATGAGCAAACACAACAGTTAGTAAGCAAGAGTTAATATGCAGGATTTGGAAATGATATGCAAACGATCAAAACAAGATAAATAAATAATATTCACTCAGAGTAAATCCTTATCCCTTGTGTCTTATTGAAGAAGGATTAGAGCTGTTTGACGAAGGATTATAATATTGTCGGAGGAATATCACTTACACATACAGCGGATCAAATGACAATAAGACACAAGGGAAAAGGATTTACTCTGAGTGAATATTATTTATTTATTCTTCATTCTCTTGGTATTTTTATTTAAAATTCAAGAATGAAAGTTTATATGCCGGTGCATTTTTTGTGTGAACAACCTGGGTTGTCCTTGCTGATCGGTAGATAAATTCATCCACCAATAAAAAAATGCTGTCCAGAGTTCTAAACCAAAAAAAGCTTAGATGCCTTCTTTTTCAAATAAAGATAGCAAGAGAATGAAGAAAAATTGATAATAGGAGTAAATTAGAAAGTTGCTTAAAATTGCATGCTCTGTCTGAATCCAGAAAAAAAAAAAAAATTGGGTTCGGTATCCCTTTAAAAACTCTCTTAAAATATCATCTGTAGTAGTAACATATTTCCCCTCTTTCTTGATTATGCCAATATAATATTTTTTTAATTTCACGTTAAATTAGCCAGGTATTTCCCAGATTTATTTCCATATCTGATAAATGTACTCTTTAAATTTCTATCTACTAGTTGTGTTTGTATCAGCAAAAAAATTCTCTCTCCGTTTTAGATTTGATATATCTATTCCAGCTCTCCGTATTTCTATTAGACAGATAATTATTATAAGCATTAGCTAATTGGTGAGACAGTTGTTCTGATCTATGCCTTACCTTTTTTTTTTTGAGCCATCATATATGCAATTATATCTCCTCTAATCACACATTTAAAAGTCTCCCAGAATATTTCAATTTTTCCATAATAACCTTTAGTGAAAGAGTAGAATTCTTCCCATTTATTTTTTAAAAATTGCATACATTTATTATTATTTATCAGATAACGGGGAAATCGCAGCCCTGAATTAAAAAAATGTTTATTTAATATCAGTTCCAAAGTGATTGGAGAGTGATCTGATAAGGTAATTTCTTTTATTTCTATATTTTTAGCCCCATCTATCAACGTTGAGGAAATCAGGAAATAATCTATTCGTGAGTGTGTTTTATGGGCTTTAGATAAGCACGTATATTCTCTATTATTTGGATTTCTCAGTCTCCAAATGTCCTTAACGTTCATTTGTTTAAGCAAATATTTATACAATTTGGTCTCTCTGCTATTCCTCCTATTGTCTGCTGATTTCCCCATTCTATCCAGGTTAGCCAAATGAGCAATATTACAATCTGCTCCTAATATAATGTTAGTATTCAAATTAGTGATTAGTCCATTTTGTATTTTATCCCAAAAATCTACATCTCTATTATTAGGACCATAGACATTGCACAATGTAAATATTTGATTATAATTTTTAATCTGCAAAATTATACATCTTTCATCTTTATCTCCTTAGATAGTACAGTAAAATGTAAAAAAGATTTCACCAACCCAACCAGTCTTTCATTTTTCAAATTCTATTTTTGAAAGATGAGTCTCCTGCATAAACGCAATGTCAGCGTGTAAGTGTTTAATATGTTTTAATATTGTTTTTCTCTTAATAGAGGATGTTATTCCTCCTATATTCCATGAAATTATTTTTAGACTCATTTATTTTATGATTAAAAATTTAGTATCATTATCAATAGAGAGAGAACGGGAAAGAAGAAAGAGAAGGGAGGAGAAAAAGAAAAAATGAAAACCATAGTATTAATAGATCAGCAACATTATTCACTTTAAAAAATTATTTTTCAGCTTATTTATCAGGTTAATACTTTATCTGTTTATTGAGTAAATACTCTTGGCCTAAAGCTAAGTTTTCAAACATTAGAGTTTCATCTTCTATTGTTATCTTTAATTTGGCCGGATAGATAATAGTTGCATTAATTCCTGCCTTAATAAGCTGAGTACATGTCGGGATCAACAATTTTCTTCTATTTGCTGTGTCTATAGAAAAATTTTGAAATATGAAAAACAATTCTTCTCAATTAACGGGGTATTTGATAAACTTTTATATGCCCTCTAGATTTTAACCTTATCCTGGTAATCTAGGCAGCGCATTATCATGGCCTTGGAGGATAATTGCCCTGTGAAACTCTGTCTAATTATTCCAATTCTATGTATTCTTTCTATGGTAATAGTATTTGTTTCAGTTGGAAGGCCTAATAGTTTAGGTAAAAAAAAAAAAGTAGCAAATTTCATTAGATCTTCATTCATATAGCCTTCTGGGATAACAATTAGCCTTAAATTGTTTCGCCTGGATCGATTTTCAAGATCTTCCATTTTAATTTTAAACGCTGCATATTGTTTTTTGAGTTCCACAATGTCTATTTATTGTGTATTTGCCCTATCCTCCATATTCAGACACTCTCTGATCTACCTCAATTATACGAATTTAAAAGGTTTTTACTTCTGCAGATAACTAATCTAATCCTTGCCTAATTTGTGTGAAAAGGGGCATAAATATGTCAGTTAGCTGTTGTACAACATTTTCTGCATCACTTATATTCTGCATGGGAGTAATCTCTTCTAAGCTGTTTCTAACAGATTCAGATAGACCGTTAATTGTCTTCTTTTCTTGTCTATTTGTTGTAACCATTGCAGGGGGTTTATTTTTAACAGAGGTGACACATTTTCCATGTGTGATATATTCAGTGTTATAAGTGCAAATCTAAAATAAATTTAAATAAAAGTGAAATATCTAGTGTTTAAGTGAGCTAATATGATATGGTGTCTAATATGATCCCTTTAACCCCTTAACGACCAACGACGTATGGGGTACGTCCTGCAAAAAAATGCAGTTAATGACCAAGGACGTACCCCGTATGTCGTTGGTCTTTGAAAGCCCTGGAAGCGATCCTGCCGCTTTCATGTTATTGCAGTGATGCCTCGATATTGAGTCATCCTGCAATAACAGTTTTGAGCAGTCCGATTTAGAGAGAGCCACTCTGTGGCCCTCTCTGCATCGGCCATTGATCGCGGTGTTCGTTGGTGGGTGGGAGCTTATCCAGGGAGGCGGGTGGGCGGCGATCAATGGAGGAGGGGGGCAGGATCGCGTGTGGGGTGCGTGCCAGAATGCGCGCGCGTGCACGGGAGCGTGCGCGCGCGCGTGAGGGTGGGTGCGCGCGTGTGCGGGTGGGAACCCTACACTATGGAACAAGTATAAGGACTCAGTGGGAGAGACTGAGTGGGAGAGAGGGTATAAATAAATAAAATTAGTAATCTGGGAGAGGGTTGGGGGTTGTGGGGGGGCAGCTACACTACAGAAAATAGTTGTTTTTTTTAATAAAAAAATAAACAAAAACTTTTTAAATTTCAAACTTGACAGCTGCCAGTACCCAATATGGCGCACAATAAGGCAGGGGGGGGGGTTAGAGAGCTGTTTGGGGGGGGATCAGGGAGGTTGGGGGCTAAGGGGGGATCCTACATAGCAGCATATGTAAATATGCTCAAAAAAATAATAAAAAAATATTTTAGTACTGGCAGACTTTCTGCCAGTACTTAAGATGGCGGGGACAATTGTGGGGTTGGGGATGGAAGAGAGCTGTTTGGGAGGGATCAGGGGGTGTGATGTGTCAGGTGGGAGGCTGATCTCTACACTAAAGCTAAAATTAACCCTGCAAGCTCCCTACAAGCTACCTAATTAACCCCTTCACTGCTAGCCATAATGCTCGTGTGATGCGCAGCGGCATTTAGCGGCCTTCTAATTACCAAAAAGCAACGCCAAAGCCATATATGTCTGCTATTTCTGAACAAAGGGGATCCCAGAGAAGCATTTACAACCATTTGTGCCATAATTGCACAAGCTGTTTGTAAATGATTTCAGTGAGAAACCTAAAATTGTGAAAAATTTAAAGTTTTTTTTAATTTGAACGCATTTGGCGGTGAAATGGTGGCATGAAATATACCAAAATTGGCCTAGATCAATACTTGGGGTTGTCTCCTACACTACACTAAAACTAAAATTATCCCTAAAAGCTCCCTACATGCTCCATAATTAACCCCTTCACTGCTGGGCATAATGCATGTGTAGTGCGCAGTGGCATTTAGCAGCCTTCTAATTACTAAAAAGCAACGCCAAAGCCATATATGTCTGCAATTTCTGAACAAAGGGGATCCCAGAGAAGAATTTACAACCATTTAAGCCATAATTGCACAAGCTGTTTGTAAATAATTTCAGTGAGAAACCAAAAGTTTGTGAAAAAATTAGTAAAAAAGTGAACGATTTTTGTATTTAATCGCATTTGGCGGTGAAATGGTGGCATGAAATATACCAAAATGGGCCTAGATGAATACTTTGGGATGTCTACTAAAAAAAAAATATATACATGTCAATGGATATTCAGAGATTCCTGAAAGATATTAGTGTTCTAATGTAACTGGCGCTAATTTTGAAAAATAATGGTTTGGAAATAGCAAAGTGCTACTTGTACTTATTGCCCTATAACTTACAAAAAAAGCAAAGAACATGTAAACATTGGGTATTTCTAAACTCAGGACAAAATTTAGAAACTATTTAGCACGGGTGTTTTTTGGTGGTTGTAGATGTGTAACAGATTTTGGGGTCATAGTTAGAAAAAGTGTGTTTTTTTCAATGTTTTCCTCATATTTTATAATTTTTTTTATAGTAAATTATAAGATATGATGAAAATAATGGTATCTTTAGAAAGTCCATTTAATGGCGAGAAAAACGGTATATAATATGTGTGGGTACAGTAAATGAGTAAGAGGAAAATTACAGCTAAACACAAACACCGCAGAAATGTAAAAATAGCCTTGGTCCCAAACGGACAGAAAATGGAAAAGTGCTGTGGTCATTAAGGGGTTAAAGGGCCACAAACCCAAAATCTTTCTTTCATAATTCAGATAGAGAATAGAAATTTAAACAACATTACAATTTACTTCCATTATTTATTTTGCTTCATTTTTTAAATATCCTTATTAGAAGAAAAAGCAATGCACATGGTGAGCCAATCACACGATGCTTCTATGTGCAGCAACCAATCAGCAGCTAGTGAGCATATCTAGATATGATTTTCATCAAAGAATATCAAGAGAATAAAACAAATTAGATAATATAAGTAAATTAGAAAGATGTTTAAAATTGCATTCTCTTTCTAAATTATTAAAGAAAAAATGTGGGTGGCATGTCCCTTTAAGTTTTAATTCAAAGTATTTTTGTAAACAAGAAAGGTAAGAAAACTTCCTATCTCATATAGCTAAATATCAGAGTCTTATTCTTAGATATAACATATACAGTTTCAGATCACAATATATATATAGATCTTTCACAAAATACAATTTTCTAAAGAACAGAGATGTTGAGACAAATATATTGGTTTAAAGAGCGGCACCTAGACACAGAACTCACTCAGTTTATAATTCTCAAATATAGACTACTTAACTCCTATCTTACTTTATTATACTATGTAAACCACAGGTAATTCTATCTTTTCACTAAGATTTTTTAGTACTTTAATAGCTGTATTAATCCATTATTGCTATTGTTACTATTATTATATAAACTGGACTTATGTTAGAAGATATAGATTAATAGTGTGGTTAATCTTTGCCCCTGCATTGTTTAGCAGATGTCACACAGATTACTACTCCACAAGTTATAACTGAATAAAATATATCAGCTAACTTAAACATATCCATCTTAATGATTATTTCTCTCATATAAGATTCGTTAGGTCAGCTGTTTTCCAGTCTTCAATATTTGTAAAGGCCACAGTCAAAAGACAAAGATTATCCTCAATCATAGGATAGGCCTTATTCAAAAAACATATATCAGCCTACTTATCCTAGCTAACAGTGTAGCTGTTCACGCTTCTTAACCAAAATTTATAATAGTAAACCATGCATCTTTTATATAAAATACAGATGTTTATAAGATTTTACCCAACATATATTATGAAAATCATTTGCTTCGACTAAACCAAGATAAATAGTTAAATACTTTATTTGCAGATAATATCTTCCATTATAATTCCATAAGTAAAAAACAAATGTATCTGCTATCAGAAGATAGATCTCAATTCTTAAATATAAATCAAGCTGCTTAAAAGGGACATGAAACCCAAAAAATTTCTTTCATGATTCAGATAGAGAATATAATTTTAAAGTGAATGTCAAGTCACGTTCACCACTCTTCCTCATCTTGTTAATTACCTAAAATAAACGTTAGTTTAATTCATAATTTTTTTATAATTTAAGACTAAAACCATAATCTAAGGATTTATAAACCTACTTCGCTTACTTTCTTCCTCCGCCCGCCATCTTGTCCCTCGTATCTAATTTGATTGACATTGCCCTTAACGAATTCTAGCCCATACCCCGTGGCGTCCAGCCCCTTTTTGCACACGTAAAGCGATCAAACTGTGCATGCGTTCCCTAACAAACCGTCATTGACAATCCATGCTCGTTCACATGTAGCGCATGCGCAAACAATTCCGAACACCCAACGCATGCGCAATGTCTATCTACCTGTCAACCGCGGTCCACGATCCCCAATAAAGTGTTTAACCCCTAAACCGCCGCTACCTAATAAAGTTATTAACCCCTAAACCGCCGCCATCTAACTTAGCTACCCCGCCGCCATCTACCCCATCTACCCCGCCGACATCTACTGCGCCGCCATCTACCCCGCCGACATCTACCCCATCTACCACATCTACCCAACCGACATCTACCGTGCAGCCATCTACCCCATCTACCCCACAGCCATCTACCCCGCCGACATCTACCCCATCTACCCCGCCGACATCTACCCCATCTACCCCGCCGACATCTACCCCATCTACCCCGCTGACATCTAACCCATCTACCCCGCCGACATCTACTTTAAAAATATTAACCCCTAATTTAATCCCCCTACACCGCCGCCAGCTATACTAACTATATTAACCCTAATTATATTAGGGTTAATATAGTTAATATCGTTATTATATTATCTAAGTATTAAGTATAATAACCCTATCTAACTCTAACATCCCTAACTAAACTCTTATTAAAATAAATATAATATAAATATTATTAATGAAAATATTCCTATTTAAATCTAAATACTTACCTATAAAATAAACCCTAAGATAGCTACAATGTAATTAATAATTACATTGTAGCTATTTTAGGGTTTATATTTATTTTACAGGTAACTTGGTATTTATTTTAACTAGGTACAATAGCTATTAAATAGTTAATAACTATTTAATAGCTACCTAGTTAAAATAATTACCAATTTACCAGTAAAATAAATCCTAAACTAAGTTACAAATACACCTACACTATCAATAAATTAAATAAACTACAAATATCTAAACTAAAATACAATAAAATAATCTAAAATAAATTACAAAAAAACACAAACACTAATTTACAAAAAATAATAAAAAATATTACAAGATTTTTAAGCTAATTACACCTATTCTAAGCCCCCTAATAAAATAATAAAGCCCCCCAAAATAAAAAAAATGTCCCTGCCCTATTCTAAATTAAAAAAGTTCAAAGCTCTTTTACCTTACCAGCCCTTAAAAGGGCTTTTTGCGGGGCATGCCCCAAAGAATTCAGCTCTTTCGCCTGTAAAGATAAACACAATACCACCCCCCAACATTACAACCCACCACCCACATACCCCTATTCTAAACCCACCCAAACCCCCCTTAAATAAACCTAACACTACCCCCCTGAAGATCTCCCTACCTTGTATTCACCCAGATGGGCAGAACTCTTCATCCGATCCGGGCGATGTCTTCAATCAAGCTGCAGAGAGTCTTCTTCCATCCGGTGATGTCTTCAAGCAAAGCGGCATCTTCAATCTTCTTTCTTCGCTCCTCCTCCGCGGAGCATCCATCCGGCACGAAGACTGAACGAGGAATGAGGTACCTTTAAATTACGTCATCCAAGATGGCGTCCGTCGAATTCCGATTGGCTGATAGGATTCTATCAGCCAATCGGAATTAAGGTAGAAAAATCTGATTGGCTGATTGAATCAGCCAATCAGATTTTTCTACCTTAATTCCGATTGGCTGATAGAATCCTATCAGCCAATCGGAATTCGATGGACGCCATCTTGGATGACGTCATTTAAAGGTACCTCATTCGTCGTTCAGTCGTCGGCCGGGATGGATGCTCCATGGAGGAGGAGCGAAGAATGAAGATGCCGCTTGATGGAAGATGCTGCCGGATGGAAGAAGACTTTGCTGCCGCTTGGATAAAGACATCGCCGGGATGAAGACTTCTTCTTTGCCGCTTGGATAAAGACATCGCCCGGATCGGATGAGGAGTTCGGCCCGGTTGGGTGAAGACAAGGTAGGGAGATCTTCAGGGGGGTAGTGTTAGGTTTATTTAAGGGTGGTATTGTGTTTATCTTTACAGGCAAAAGAGCTGAATTCTTTGGGGCATGCCCCGCAAAAAGCCCTTTTAAGGGCTGGTAAGGTAAAAGAGCTTTGAACTTTTTTAATTTAGAATAGGGCAGGGAAATTTTTTTATTTTGGGGGGCTTTATTATTTTATTAGGGGGCTTAGAATAGGTGTAATTAGCTTAAAAATCTTGTAATATTTTTTATTATTTTTTGTAAATTAGTGTTTGTTTGTTTTTGTAATTTATTTTAGATTTTATTGTATTTTAGTTTAGATATTTGTAGTTTATTTAATTTATTGATAGTGTAGGTGTATGTGTAACTTAGTTTAGGATTTATTTTACTGGTAAATTGGTAATTATTTTAACTAGGTAGCTATTAAATAGTTATTAACTATTTAATAGCTATTGTACCTAGTTAAAATAAATACCAAGTTACCTGTAAAATAAATATAAACCCTAAAATAGCTACAATGTAATTATTAATTACATTGTAGCTATCTTAGGGTTTATTTTATAGGTAAGTATTTAGATTTAAATAGGAATATTTTCATTAATAATATTTATATTATATTTATTTTAATAAGAGTTTAGTTAGGGATGTTAGAGTTAGATAGGGTTATTATACTTAATACTTAGATAATATAATAACGATATTAACTATATTAACCCTAATATAATTAGGTTTAATATAGTTAATCTATATAATATAATAACTATATTAACCCTAATATAATTAGGGTTAATATAGTTAATATAGCTAGCGGCGGTGTAGGGGGATTAAATTAGGGGTTAATACATTTATTATAGCTAGGGCTGGTGTAGGGGGATTAGATTAGGGGGTAATACATTTATTATAGGTAGGGCCGGTGTAGGGGGATTTGGATTAGATGCAAAAGAGCAGTTTACTTTGTGACAAAGCCCCACCAAAAGCCCTTTTAAGGGCTGGTAAAAGAGCTGAATTCTTTGGGGCATGCCCCGCAAAAAGCCCTTTTAAGGGCTGGCAATAGAGCAGTTTACTTTGGGGTAATGCCACGCAAAAAGCCCTTTTCAGGGCTATTTGTAGGGTAAGACTTGGGTTTAGTGGTAGGGATAGTTTAGTATTTTAGGGGTTAAATAATTTAATATAGGTGGCGGCGTGGTAGGGGGATTAGATTAGGGGTTAATTAATTTAATATAGGTGGCGGCGGGGTAGGGGGATTAAATTAGGGGTTAATAATTTTAAAATAGATGGCGGCGGGGTAGGAGCTCACATTAGGGGGTAGGTAAGGTAGATGGCGGTGGTGTAAGGGGCTCACTTTAGTGGGTAGGTAAGGTAGATGTCGGCGGTGCAAGGGGCTCACTTTAGTGGGTAGGTAAGGTAGATGTCGGCGGTGTAAGGGGCTCAATTTAGGGGGTAGTTTAATATTGTTGGCGACGGTGTAGGGGGATCACATTAGGGGGTAGTTAATGTAGATGGCAGCGGGGTCCGGGAGCGGCGGTTTAGGGGTTAAATACTTTATTAGGGATTGCGGCGGGGGATCGCGGTTGACAGGTAGATAGACATTGCGCATGCGTTAGGTGTTAGGTTTATTTTGTAGCTAGTTTAGGGAGTTACGAGGCTCCAATAGACAGCGTAAGGCTTACTACGGCTGCTTTTTGTGGCGAGGTGAAAATGGAGTAAGATTTCTCCATTTTCGCCACATAAGTCCTTACGCTGTATATTGGATACCAAACTGCGCTGGTTTGGTATACCTGCCTATGGCCCAAAAAACTACGGGCGACGGCAGAAATATACGAGCGTAACTTCTAGGTTACGCTCGTATATAGGATACCAAACCAGCGCAAATTTCAGCGTCGCCGGCATTGAATACTATCATTGATAGCTAGTCATTGAATGCAACGATTGACGCCTGCGCTTTAGGCATAAAATTTTTTGTGTCACGCAGGCGCAAATCGATTGTATGGGGAATGGTGCGCATGCGCAATTGGTCCGGCAATCGGGAACGCGCATTTGAAGTAATAAAGGCATTATCCGGAAATACATGGAGGGCGGAGCTAGGAACAGCCGGGAATGTAAATATAAAGTGTATTTATAACTATAATATATATATAAAAAAAATTTAAAAAAAGTTGCGATCATACTATATATTAGATGAGGAATAGAATACAGGCTGCAAAAACCAAAAACTTTACATTCACTTTAAACAACTTTCCAATTTACTTCTATTATTTAATATGCTTCCTTCTCTTGTTATCATTTGCTGAAAGGTTAATCTCGGCAAGATCATGAGCATCAGAGAATATAGGTTCTAGCTGTTGATTGGCGGCTGCATATATATATTGAATGTGATTGGCTCACCCATGAGTTCAGTTAGAAACTAGTAGTGCATTGCTGCTCCTTCAACAAATTATACCAAGAGAATGAAACAGATTAGATAATAGAAGTAAATTAGAAAGTTGTTTAAAATTGTATTCTCTATCTGAATCATGGAAGAAATGTTTTGGGTTTCATGTCCCTTTAACTTTCTAACTGAAAATATAGCTGTTCAATCTCCTTGGCAGAAGATTTGTAGTAGTAAACCAAGCAGCTATTATGTAGAATACAGATGCTTTCAGGCTCTACCCTACATGTGTTATGATTTTACACATTCACTTCAACCAAGAATATTAGGTAGTTAAGTGAAATAACAGGAGGAATAATAGATACTAATAGCAACCAGTGTGCATAAGTTCTGTAATTTCAGATTTGTAACCAGCCCTTCAATTTCCAGACAGAGATGTATTTCCCCCTCTGATTAACATTGATGCGTGTCTGACGCTATGTAGATGGTCTCAACTAGTTGTATTTTTAGGAGTCCGGGACCGAGAACCACTAGTCTTCAGCTAGTACCATCAGATAGACCTCATTAATCAAGCATCAATGTATAACAAATACACCAAGCAGAGATTCCTAGGCAGTCTATCTAGCATTCAAATAGATCCAATCACTTGCAGAGAACAAACGTGTATTTTATTGTGCTAGTTATCACTAGCGTGTATCTGGCACTAAGTAGATAGCCTCAGCTATTAAACTTCTTATATGTCCCAGCTGCTGAACCATTAGTCTTCCAAAATTAATACACAGTCTTCAATAAACAGACAGCAGAGCAAAAAACTCCAAAAGGAGAAAGTTCCAATAAGCATCTATCTGGCACAATATGGAAGGTGTTAAAGTAGAATACGCACTTAGAATTGATGCAAAAAGCACCTTATTCTATATCATATTGCTTAAATATTTATGTCCCATTACTGTTTAACTAACCCCCATTCTTCAGCCAAATAGGTTCTGTACAATTTTCTTATAATTTCCACAGGGAATTCTTATATTCACATTCCTCATTTATACCAGGAAAACCATACATCTTCAGCCAGCCCAACAGTTAGAAAAACCATATCCAGATTGAGCATATAAATAATACTTAGCTTGGTTCCGTTACAGTGCCCTGGCAAAAGGACAAACTGGCTATGTGTAGATATCCGGCCTCATCCTGAGGGAGTAAATAACAGCAACTTTGTCTTTAGACTTCTTTAAAAATCAAGGCTTACTTCACGAGAAAAGGATGGCAAGTAGCTGCATTTCTTTTCCCCCTTCGTAGGTCGTGCTACCCGCAAGGTTAGAAATACAGCGGGTTATCCCAGCGAGTGAGTGAAAAAGTTCCCTCTCGCCTAAGGAAATTGCAGAATTGGATGCTTGTTCATCGGGTAATCTCAGTGGATCATAGAGCACGAAGTCCGTGTTTGATAGCTCATAGCCATCACATTACGCACAGAGTATAGATACACCTGATGAAGCAATCTTAGTTACCGGGAAACGCGTTGTGGCGAGATTGATTTTAAATAAATCTTATACATTTATTAATCACGCTTATACCTTTTTATTGGACCGAAGCTTGTTGGGACGCTGTCAACCTGTTATATCATAGTGGCAATACTTCACCGAGTTCGGTTAAGGACTCTTTCACTGGAGACGACAGCAACTAGTTAAGACAGCTTGTTTTTGCCAGTGAGCACAGTGTGCTGGACAGCTGCAAATTGTCCAGAAGGCCTTTGTGGCACTTATCAAGTGCCTTATACATTGTGAGTATGGTTTCATCGTTGTTTGTGTAGATCTTTTACACACTGATATACACTATTGCGGTTCCCTTGTCTTCTATCTCCCTATTCTACAACACCAGTCCGGGGGGTTTGACGGCTCTGATCAGCGATCTGGACAGCTGTTAATGGTTCAGAAGGCGTTTGTGGCACTTATCAAGTGCTTTGTCTCTTGTAAGTAGATGTCATAGTTGGGGTGCGCAGCTCATCCACCTGTACGATACACACTATTTGGCGCCTCTTCTCTCATTTTTGTATTTGTCTTCAGACTTCTTTAAAAATTAAGGCTTACTTCAAGAGAAAAGGATGGCAAGTAGCTGCATTTCTTTTCCCCCTTCGTAGGTCGTGCTACCCGCAAGGTTAGAAATACAGCGGGTTATCCCAGCGAGTGAGTGAAAAAGTTCCCTCTCGCCTAAGGAGATTGCAGAATTGGATGCTTGTTCATCAGGTAATCTCAGTGGATCATAGAGCACAAGGTCCGTGTTTGATAGCTAATAGCCATCACATTACGCACAGAGTATTTTTCAACGCCCACTTCCCAGCTCCTCCTACCGGATATCCTGCCAATTTGTAAAGTCTGCCCAATATCTTTCTAGAATTATTAGAACTAAACAGAATAATAATATGATTGAGGTCATCAAAAATCAAGGTGTAAGATATACAAATAATAAAAATATTAATAATACTTTTTTTGAGTATAATAAAAATATCTATAATAAAAGGTAAGGTAAATGAGCTGAATAGGAATAAAATGTTGGGATAAAATATATATTTGCCCCAGATTCCTTCTGATGATTTGCAAATCCTGAATTAAAAGTCTATCCATAAAAGAAATGCAGACATTGATTAAACAAAATGTAAAAACAGCATCTGGCCAGAGTAACTCCATATGGAAGTTTACAAAATGATGCCAGATGTCATTATATCTACCTTAGTTACATGAATATTACTGTGAACAGGATTTAAAATCTTTATATTGTTCATCCTCTAATATAATTACCCTTAAATATTAATCTTCCAGATCAAAACAACATAATGGTAGAAAATCTACTTAAGTGGGGTCATATCACAACATTATAAATAATATATTATAATCTTTATTTTCTCCTGAAACAATATATGAAACAATATTTTCTCCTGAAATAAATGTTAAATATCAGTTGTTTAAATAGAAGTTAAATTGGATACTGCAGTATTGGTATTGTACTTCCTACTGATTCTCACTGTCAGACATTTTGTCATGTGATCCACTCCCAGTCCTTTAACTTCTCTTGGTCAATGCTGAGTTGTTTTAAAATCACACTGCAATGGGGTGTGGGAGAGATAGGCACTAAAATGTTCATTTCAATTGGTATATTGGTTAGAGATAAGGAAAGGAAACCTGTTTAAATAGAGTAATAACATCATTAGATATGTTCTCCCGGTAAGCTCAGTCCATTTAAAAGGACCATAAAATATGAATTTCAAAAGAGCAATAGATAATTTTTTCTAATATTCTTTTCTGCCTCTGTACCATGTGGCAGCTATCAGCCAATAACAGACTCATATTTTTATACAATGTGAACTCCTGCATATGCTGGAAGCTGGTGCCTTATAACTAGGCTGACCATATTGCCGCTTTAAAAAGGGATGCATATGAAAAATACACATGTCAGGGTTCTTATACAAAACATTTCTTTAAACAGCCCTGACATATGTATTTTTCATATGTGTACCTTTTTAAAGCACCAATATGGTCACCCTACTTATAACGGGTAATTGAAAAAGCTGTGTACAATTTAATAATGAAAATAAATAAGAAAGAGAAAAACGTTATTTTACACAACAAAACAAAAAACATAAAGGTGAAATTTCCCTTACACTTTATACTAATTTTATACACCGGTAAAACAAGTCACACATTAAAGGGACAGCAAAGTCAAAATTAACCTTTATTATTCAAATTTAAAACCACTATTGTGGCAAAGCATGTAATGCACTATGGTGCGCTAGCTGCGGATTAGTGACACATACAAGCCTCTTGCTATTGGCTCACCTTATGTGCTCAGCTAGCTCCCAGTAGTGCATCACTGCTGCTTCAATAAAAGGATACCTAGAGAATGAAGCAAATATCATAGAAGTATATTGAAAAGTTGTTTAAAATGATATGTTCTATTTAAATAATGAAAAACATTTTGGGTTTCTTACCTAAAATGGGGGAAATTAGTTAGAGGGGGATGGTTAGCGAGCTTTCTGGGAGGGATCAGGGAGGTGGGAAGGTAAGGGGGTAATCATACACTGACGAAAATAATAATTTAAAATATGGCCTAAAACTACATATTGGCAGACTGTTTGTCAGTACATTAGATGGGGGTGACCAGTGGGGGGTGAGTGAGGGAACAGAGCTGTTTGTGAGGGATCAGGTAGGGATTAGGGGGTGGGAAGTGTCAGGTGGGAGGGTAATTGATACACTAAAGCTAAACTTTAAACTTACGAGCTACCTGATTAACCCTTTCACTGCTGGGAATTATAAAAGTGTGGTGCCCAGCTGCAATTATCTGCCTTCGAATTACAAAAAAAAAGCAATGGCAAAGCCATGTATGTCTGCTATTTTTTAACAAAATGGAACACAGAGAAGCTTTTATAACCATTTATGCCATGATTGCACAAGCGGTATGTAAATACGTTTAGTGAGAATCCCAACGTTTGTAAAAAAAGTTAAAGATTTTTTTATTTGATCACATTTGTCGGTAAAATGGTGGCATTAAATATACCAAAATGTCTGCTAAAATATATACGCCTAGATTTATAGTTTTGTCGGTAAAGACCCGCGTAGCTAACGCTGCTTTTTTTTCCAGCGCACCCTTAAGACAACGCTGGTATTTACAGTTCTCTGAAGTGCTGCGTTAGGCTCCAAAAAGGGAGCGTAGAGCATAATTTACTGCCACTTCAAACCTCAATACCAGCGTTGCTTACGGTAGCGGCTAGCTGGAAAAACGTGCTCGTGCACGATTCCCCCATAGGAAACAATGGGGCAGTTTGGGCAGAAAAAAACCTAACACCTGCAAAAAAGCAGCGTTAAGCTCCTAACGCAGCCTCATTGTTTCCTATGCGGAAACAGCTTCTAAGTCTGCACCTAACACTCTAACATGTACCCCGAGAATAAACACCCCTAACCTTACACTTATTAACCCCTAATCTGCCGCCCCTGCTATCGCTGACACCTGCATTACACTATTAACCCCTAATCTGCCGCTCCGGAAACCACCGCAACCTACATTATACCTATGTACCCCTAATCTGCTGCCCCTAACATCGCCGACACCTATATTATATTTATTAACCCCTAATCTGCCCCCCCAACGTCGCCGCTACCTTACCTACACTTATTAACCCCTAATCTGCCGACCGGACCTCGCCGCTACTCTAATAAAGTTATTAATCCCTAAACCGCCGCACTCCCGCCTCGCAAACCCTAAATAGTATTAACCCCTAATCTGCCCTCCTTAACATCGCCGCCACCTAACTTCAAGTATTAACCCCTAATCTGCCGACCGGACCTCGCCGCTACTATAATAAATGTATTAACCCCTAAAGCTAAGTCTAACCCTAACACCCCTAAGATTAATATAATTTTAATCTAACGAAATAAATTAAATATTATTAACTAAAGTATTCCTATTTAAAACTAAATACTTACCTGTAAAATAAACCCTAATATAGCTACAATATAACGAATGTCTTTGTCTTAAGGGTTGCGCTGGAAAAAAAAGCAGCGTTAGCTACGCGGGTCTTTACCGACAAAACTATAAATCTAGGCGTATACATTTTAGCTATTTTAGGATTTATATTTATTTTACAGGCAACTTTGTATTTATTTTAAACTAGGTACAATAGCTAACTATTTAATAGCTACCTAGTTAAAATAATTACAAAATTACCTGTAAAATAAATCCTAACCTAAGTTACAATTACACCTAACACTACACTATCAATAAATAAATTAACTAAATTAACTACAAGTACCTACAATTAAATAAACTAAACTAAATTACCAAAAAAAAAAAACACTAAATTACAAAAGATAAAAAAAAGATTACAAGAATTTTAAGCTAATTACACCTACTCTAAGCCCCCTAATAAAATAACAAAGCCCCCCAAAATAAAAAAATTCCCTACCCTAATCTAAATTAAAAAAGTTAACAGCTCTATTACCTTTCCAGCCTTTAAAAGGGCTTTTTGCGGGGCATGCCCCAAAGAAATCAGCTCTTTTGCCTGTAAAACAAAACACAATATCACCACCCAACATTACAATCCACCACCCACATACCCCTACTCTAACCCAAACCCCTCTTAAATAAACCTAACACTACCCCCCTGAAGATCTCCCTACCTTGAGCCATGTTCACCCCGCCGGGCACCGATGGACCAAAAGAAGACATCCGGAGCGGCAGAAGTCTTCATCCTATCCAGGCAGAAGAGGACATCCGGACCGGCAGACATCTTCATCCAAGCGGCATCTTCTATCTTCATCCATCCGACGAGGAGCGGCTCCATCTTCAAGACCTCCGGTGCGGAACATCCTTCTTCAATGACAACTAGACGACGAATGAAGGTTCCTTTAAGTGACGTCATCCAAGATGGCGTCCCTCGAATTCCGATTGGCTGATAGTGACGAGAGGAGGAGAGTAGGAGGTCGTGAGCAGAGCAAAGAGGACTGGAGGGAGAGTATCTGGAGACAAGGTCTGAGATATAGGGGGGAGCAGTGCAGTTCAGGGCTTTGTATGTCAGAGTGAGAATTTTGTGTTTGATCCTAGAGGCAAGAGGAAGCCAGTGAAGAGATTGGCAGAGAGGTGCAGCAGATGAAGAGCGACTTGTAAGGAAGATTAGTCTGGCAGAAGCATTCATTAAGGATTGTAAAGGAGCTAGGCGGTAGGTGGGGAGACCAGAGAGAACAGAGTTGCAGTAATCGAGGCGGGAGAGGATGAGAGAGTGGATTAAAATCTTAGTTGTGTCTTGTGTAAGGAAGTGTCTAATTTTAGAGATGTTTTTAAGGTGGAAGTGGCAGGCTTTAGCCAAAGACTGAATGTGAGGAGTGAAAGAAAGATCTGAGTGACCCCGAGACATCGGGCATGCGGGGTAGAGGTAATGATGGAGTTGTCAACAGTTATAGAGAGATTGTGGGTGGAGAGTTTTGAAGAAGTGGGAAAAATAAGGAGGTCAGTTTTGGAGAGATTTAGCTTGAGGTAGTGAGAGGACATCCAGTTGGAGATGTGAGAAAGACAGTTAGTGACACGGGTTAGCAAGGAAGGAGAAAGGTCTGGTGCATAGAAGTATATTTGGGTGTCATCGGCATACAAATGATATTGTAAACCGTGGGACTTTATTAGGGAACCTAGTGATGACGTGTAGATTGAGAAGAGAAGGGGACTGAGGACAGAGCCCTGCGGTACTCCAACAGAAAGTGGCGACGGGGCAGAGGAGGCCCCAGAGAAGGCTACACTAAAGGTACGGTTTGACAGGTAGGAAGAGAGCCACGAGAGGGCTGTGTCACATATGCCGAAGGATTGGAGGGTTTGGAGCAAGAGAGGGTGGTCAACAGTGTCAAAGGCTGCGGACAGATCAAGGAGAATAAGCAGAGAGAAGTGGCCTTTTGATTTTGCTGTAAGTAGGTCGTTGGTAACCTTAACAATTGCTGTCTCTGTGGAGTGACGGGGACGAAATCCAGATTGCAATGGGTCAAGGAGGGAGTTTATTGTAAGGAATTGGGATAGGCGTGCATAAGCTTTGATGCAACAGGGAGGAGGGAAATAGGGCAGTAGTTGGATGGGGAGGCAGGATCAAGGGAAGGTTTTTTGAGGATAGGTGTGACCAGTGCATGTTTCAGCGATGAGGGAAATATACCGCTGCTAAAGGAGAGGTTGAAAGTGTGTGTGTGAGTATAGGGGGTAAGGGTGGCAGAGATGGAGGGGAGTAGCTGTGAGGGGATAGGGTCAAGGAGACAGGTAGTGAGGTGAGAGCACAGTATAAGTGCCGAAACTTCTTCCTCAGTAACAGGGGAGAATGAGCTTAAGGTTATGTGGGTTGTGGTTGATTGAGAGCATTTGAGGGGGTGAGAGAATGGAATTATGTTGAGAGCTGATTTCATTTCTGATTGAGTTGATTTTGTTATTGAAGTGGTTGGCAAAGTCTTGAGCTGACAGAGAAGTTGTATTAGGATGTGGGGGAGGGCGGAGAAGAGTATTGAAAGTGGAGAACAAACGTTTTGGGTTTGAAGAAAGATTAGAGATAAGAGTAGAGAAGTAGTGTTGCTTATGGAAATTAATGGCAGAGTAGTAGGAGTTCAAGATAAATTTGTAATGTTGAAAATCAGCTGAACTCCTAGATTTTCTCCAGTGCCGCTCAGCAGTACGGGAACATCTGCGTAGGTATCGTGTCAGAGGAGTATGCCAGGGCTGAGGATCAGTGTTTGATTTCCGAGCTATGGTAAGAGGGGCGAAATTGTCAAGGACGGATGTAAGGGTGGAATTATAGTGGCAGATAGATTGGTCAGGGCATGAAAAGGAGGAGAAGGATGAGAGGAGAGGTTTTAGGGAATTAGAAAGCTGTTGTTGATCTAATGATGTAATGCTTCTGTGAAGTTTGGTGTGAGGAGCAGAAGGAGGGAGAGTTGTCGGGAGGGATGATATGTTCCAAGTAAGGAGATGGTGGTCAGAAAGAGGAAAGGGGGAGTTTGTGAAGTTTGAGAGGGTGCATCGATAGCTAAAGATCAGGTCAAGGGAGTGACCATCTTTGACAGTGGGAGAATCAGTCCATTGTGACAAACCAAAAGAGGAAGTGAGTTGTTTTGCAGAGGAGGCAGTGGGATTGTCAAGAGGGATGTTGAAGTCAGCAAGAATGAGGGAAGGGGTGTCTGAGGAAAGGAAATAAGGTAGCCATGCAGCCAAGTGATCTAGAAATTGAGTTGAGGAGCCAGGAGGACGGTATATGACTGCGACACGTATAGAAAGAGGAGAGAATAAGCAAATCATGTGGGTTTCGAATGAGGAAAATGTGAGGGAAGAGATGTGATGTATTTGTTGAAAGGTGCAATGAGAGGAAAGTAAAATACCTACACCACCTCCTTGTCTATTACCAGACCTAGGAGTGTGGCTTAAGTGGAGACCCCCATGTGACAAAGCAGCAGTGGATGCTGTTTCTAGGGGAGAGAGCCAGGTTTCTGTTAGGGCCAGAAGGTTGAGGGAGTGGGAGATAAAGAGGTCATGTATAGAAGTGAGTTTGTTGCAAACTGAGCGAGAGTTCCAAAGTGCACAAGTGAAAGGGGAAGTGGCTTTTGATGCAAGAGGAATGTGAGTAAGTTTGTCAGAGTTTTGTTTTTTGAGTCTGTGGGATGGTATACATGGATGTGCACGGCTAGGGCATTATAGTGACAGGATCATGTAGTATCACTATACACCCTGCATATTTATGTGTTTAAACCTCGCAAAAGGGTTAAACCCACAGGTAAAGTATAACCTAGGAAACCCCAGAGGAATGCTGGTTCAAATCGGAAACTGTTGGTTACCCAATCAGCAGCGTTAGTCACACAGCGTGGTGAGTGTAGAATAGATTGTATTATGTATATCCTATATAAGGTGATTTTTGGTAAAAGTATTTTATATTTGCTTATTTAAGTTTAGTGTTGTATCTCTTTGAAAACCACAAATCATTAAAGAACCAGTAAACACAGTACCTTTTCATAATCAACAAATGCAAGATAACAAGACAATGCAATAGCACTTAGTCTGAACTTCAAATGAGTAGTAGATTTTTTTTTCTGACAATTTAAAAAGTTATGTCTATTTCCATTCCCCCAGTACCATGTGACAGCCAATCACAAACGCATGCACGTACCATGTGACAGCCATCAGCCAATCACAAATGAATACACGTACTATGCGACAGCCACCAGCCAATCACAAATGCATATATGCTTATTCTGTGATTCTTGCACATGCTCAGTAGGAGCTGGTGACTCAAAGTTTAAATATAAAAAACTGTGCACATTTTTTTTTTAATGGAAGTAAATTGGAAAGTTGTTTAAGACTGAATGCTCTATCTGAAAAATGGGCTGAACTTTAGAGAGATCATACCTATTTAACTAATCACATTCTACACAAAGGAATGATTCCTTATCTTTGTCTGTAAACCAAAGCCCTTTATTTATAGAGAACAATTTAAATTGAACATTTAGTACACATTAGTTCTACTAACCTCAGTGTAATGTCTTCTGTTGGCCCTTGTTTACATAGCTTTTCAATATCCAATACTTAAGTATTCAAATTTTAGTACAGGTAGTGGATTCAATAGGCCAAATCAGCAAGTTTTATTTTTTATAGCTTTAAAATGTGTGTGTGTGGATATTTTATTCCTCTATATCTGCCTGATATAAAATGATGGCATAGGCGTCACTACAGGGGGGCAAGGGATATTCTTTGCCCCACCATGTGCCCCCCTGCTGAATAAAACAAATTAGGCTGCCATGCTCCCAATAGTCTTGGGTTGTGTGTGACAGGTCAGAATTTAGAGGTCTCAGGTCTGTCCTGTTGTCCCTGTGAGACTACCTGCTTCCGCCCTGCATTGGCCCTCCTATCACTAGCGCTCTGCACATTTTTAAAAAAAAATTTAATACCATATAGCAAGATTAGCAGCTAGTTCCCACCCAGCTAAGCCTTGCTTCTTCCGTGATTTACATTAAGTACAGTGATCAAATTAAATAGCACATAGAGCAGAAGGCAGTTAGGCAGAGCTGATAATCAGTATACAATTTTTTCTTCCTAAAAAAAAAAATCTGTATCATTTGATCGCATCAGTCACTGCCTGCTGTGACATCACAGGTTCTTTAACCGGATGGGAACTAGCATCTCAGCTCTAATATGACAGAATCGGCAAGGTATGTTTTTACTTTGATTTATTTGTATTATTTCAAATACTGTTCTTTAATAACATATATGGGTAACATATATGAGAGCACTAATACACATGTAGTATATATTAATATACCCATTTCTCTCAGAGAGAGAAGGAAAAAAGTAAAAAGTTAATTAAAAGGACTATCATTTCTGATTATCTACTCACACACTGGTAATTACAGGGAATTGTACAAATTAAACTTAACTTTTACTAAACATAAGTTAAAAGATCTTTTAACTTATGTTTAGTAAAAGTAATGTTTTATTTGTACAATTCCCTGTAATTACTAGTGTGTGAGTAATGAGTCCTTTAAATATTTTACTTTTTTCCTTCTCTCTTTGAGGGAAATTGATATTGATATATAGATGATAGATAGATAGATATAGATATATACATATACCCCAAGGCACAACATGCTGTGATCTGAGATGTCATCGCAGAAAATGCAGCATGTCTGCAGAAAGAAAAGTACACATGAGCTATACTCTTCAAACAGCACTGTGCTCTGGCTGCACTCAGTAAGTTTTCCATAACAAAGTGTTTGTGAAGAGAGGTCAGATCTGGAGCAGCTCTGCAAAACAGCAGTGCATTTATTGTTGCAATGCAATTGTCAACTGCTGCACTATATTATAAAACTTTAAAAATGTGCTTTATTCTTTAGTTAATCAACACATTGCAATATTGAACTGGTACTTTAGTGCAACTGCCTAATTTAAAATTGAATTTTATTTAAAAATAACCTGCAGAAAATGTTTCTTAAAAAAAAATCTTAACGCAGAAAGTGGAGAAAAGTTCTGCCACAGGGTAGTGTGTATGTATGTATATATATATATATATATATATATATATATATATATATATATATATATATATATATATATATATATATATATATATATATATGTACCCTCCCACTACATATGTTTATGGTTAATAATTAATATGGGTGAGTGGGTAAAAAAAAGTGTAGCTTGTAGCTAAGTATAATTGATGCATGTGGATCTCTTGAGGAATACTGCAATTCTTTTTTCATTACGTATATACCTATATATTATATGTATATTATTTTAATTTCTTCTTTACCAAAGCCCATAAGTGACTCCTCCCATAAATACAGTAAAGTATTTCCTGTGTGCTCTCTCTGGTAAATATACAAATGCAAAGTATTTAATCACATAATGATAATTAAAAAAAAGCCTTAATTATTAATTTTTAAATTACTTATAGGTACTATCAGCCTATATAGTTCTATTGTTTTAGGTTTTGTATATACAAATCACAAAGCATTATCATTATATATACACAATTTAATGATAAAAAAATACCTTTCTACATTCAGAATCAGAAATAATTTGCACAAATTAATTAAGCAGGTATATTTTCTCTCTATTTTACCCTGCTGCTAAAGCTGGCACCTCTGTGCTGATTCGCGTCTTTCCCCCTCTGTCTCTCTCTCCCTCTCCCCATTTTTATGTGAGAAATAACGTATATATCATACAATCACCCAATAAACACATACCAAATACACAGACTATATAATTTGTGGAAAATATGCATATACAATAGTTTACCATTTGCCAATAATACAAAAAATGTCCCCGGATTTCAATTTAAAAATCTGATCACCTTACCCTATGTGCTAGTTACTGTGCACCCCTCTAAACTAGTTATTGCACGCTAGTTACTGTGCACACCTCTGTGCTAGTTACTGTGCGCCCCTCTAAACTAGTTACTGTGCGCTAGTTACTATACACACCTCTGTGCTAGTTACTGTGCGCCTTTCTAAACTAGTTACTGTGCGCTAGTTACTGTGCACACCTCCGTGCTAGTTACTGTGCGCCCCTCTAAACTAGTTACTGTGCGCTAGTTACTGTGCACCCCTCTAAACTAGTTACTGTGCGCTAGTTACTGTGCACACCTCTGTGCTAGTTACTGTGTGCCCCTCGAAACTAGTTACGGTGCGCTAGTTACTATACACACCTCTGTGCTAGTTACTGTGCGCCTCTCTAAACTAGTTACTGTGCACACCTCTGTGCTAGTTACTGTGCGCCCCTCTAAACTAGTTACTGTGCACACCTCTGTGCTAGTTACTGTGCGCCCCTCTAAACTAGTTACTGTGCGCCCCTCTAAACTAGTTACTGTGCGCTAGTTACTGTGCACACCTCTGTGCTAGTTACTGTGCGCCCCTCTAAACTAGTTACTGTGCACACCTCTGTGCTAGTTACTGTGCGCCCCTCTAAACTAGTTACTGTGCGCCCCTCTAAACTAGTTACTGTGCGCTAGTTACTGTGCACACCTCTGTGCTAGTTACTGTGCGCCCCTCTAAACTAGTTACTGTGCACACCTCTGTGCTAGTTACTGTGCGACCATCTAAACTAGTTACTGTGCGCTAGTTACTGTGCACACCTCTGTGCTAGTTACTATGCGCCCCTCTAAACTAGTTACTGTGCACACCTCTGTGCTAGTTACTGTGCGCCCCTCTAAACTAGTTACTGTGCACACCTCTGTGCTAGTTACTGTGCGCCCCTCTAAACTAGTTACTGTGCACACCTCTAAACTAGTTACTGTGCACACCTCTAAACTAGTTACAGTGCACACCTCTAAACTAGTTACTGTGCACACCTCTGTGCTAGTTACTGTGCACCCCTCTAAACTAGTTACTGTGCACCCCTCTAAACTAGTTACTGTGCACCCCTCTAAACTAGTTACTGTGCACCCCTCTAAACTAGTTACTGTGCACACCTCTGTGCTAGTTACTGTGCGCCCCTCTAAACTAGTTACTGTGCACACCTCTAAACTAGTTACTGTGCACACCTCTAAACTAGTTACTGTGCACACCTCTAAACTAGTTACTGTGCACACCTCTGTGCTAGTTACTGTGCGCCCCTCTAAACTAGTTACTGTGCACCCCTCTAAACTAGTTACTGTGCACACCTCTAAACTAGTTACTGTGCACACCTCTAAACTAGTTACTGTGCACACCTCTGTGCTAGTTACTGTGCGCCCCTCTAAACTAGTTACTGTGCGCTAGTTACTGTGCGCTAGTTACTATGCACACCTCTGTGCTAGTTACTGTGTGCCCCTCTGCGCCAGTCACTGTGTACTAGGGTTGCCACCCGTCCCTTAAAATACAGAACACTTATAAGTTACACATGCTGCAGGGTGTGCAGGGAGGAATATGAATAGTGCTGTCCAGAAATACAATACATGTTCCTCCCTGCACACCCTGCAGCATGTGTAACTCATAAGTGTCCAGGAAAACATGGCTGAGGTGGCAACCCTACTGTGTACCCCTAGATAAAGCAGAGCTGATAATGTGTGCTTTTGGGGCACTGTGTGTGTTAACCCTTCACTAGCACAGAGAGCAGCACATTATATATTAACCCCTTCACTAGCAGAGAGCAGCACAGTGTGTATTAACCCTTCACTAGCACAGAGAGCAGTATATTGTGTATTAACCCCCTTTGCTAGCACAAAGAGCAGCACAGTGTGTATTAACCCTTCACTAGCACAGTGTGTATTAACCCTTCATTAGCACAGAGAGCAACACAGTGTGTAATAGCCCCTTCACTATTATTATTAACCCTTTCACTAGTACAGAGAGCTGTGCAGCTTTTATTAAAGAGCAGCACAGTGTGTGTTAACCCTTTACTAGCACAGAGAGCTGCACAGTGTATTAACCCTTCACTAGCACAGAGAGCAGTACAGTGTGTATTAACCTTTCACTAACACCAAGAGAAGAACAACACTTACTATCCCATTGACTGGCACAAGCAGATGAGTAACATGCATTAAAAGAACAACATTTATAACAATTATAAACTTTTTAAGAAGACCAGAAAGTCACTAAAACGTTTTATCACACAATACACATAGCCTGACTCACTCACCCAGCAACAGCTGCACAGGAAGTAAATGGGAGGGGAACAAAGGTCTGTTCAATAATGAACTACATCTCCCAGAATACATGCAGAGACGTCACATGTTAAGCAGCAGCCAATTGGACAAAAGAAAATATGCAACCATTTCAAAGACAAATCAGATGCTTTTTAACATCTTTAAATACTGCCTGCAAATTCATAAAATTACAGCTACACTATATACATAAAGCTACACAATATACATACAGCTACACTATATACATAAAGCTACACAATATATATTAGCACTTTCACTAGCACTGAGCAGAGCTGCACTTTGTATTAACCCCTTCACTAGCACAGAAATCTGCAGTGTGTATTAATTCCTTTAACCAGCACAAAGAGCTACATTGTGTATTAACCCTTCACTAGCACATCAATATGTAGTGGGTATTAATCCCTTCACTAACAAAGAGTGCAGTAGTGTGTATCAACCCTTCACTAGCACAAATAACAGCACAGTGTGTATTAACCCTTCAATGACACAGAGAGGAGCAGTGTGTATTAACCCCTTCACTAGCACAAAGAGCAACAGTGTGTATTAACCCCTTCACTAGCACAAAGAGCTGCACAGTGGGTATGAACCCCTTCACTAACAAAGAGAGCTGCACAGTGTGTATGAACCCTTCACTAGAACAGAGAGCTGCACAGTGTGTATTAACCCTTCACTAGCACAGAGAGCAGCACAGTGTGTATTAACCCTTCACTAGCACAGAGAGCAGCACAGTGTGTATTAACCCTTCACTATCACAGAGAGCAGCACAGTGTGCATTAACCCTTCACTATCACAGAGAGCAGCACAGTGTGTATTAACCCTTCACTAGCACAGAGAGCAGCACAGTGTGCATTAACCCTTCACTAGCACAGAGAGCAGCACAGTGTGTATTAAACCCTTCACTAGCACAGAGAGCAGCACAGTGTGTATTAACCCTTCACTAGCACAGAGTGCTGCACAGTGTGTATTAACCCCATCACTAGTACAAAGAATAGTAGTGTTTGCATAGTTGCCAACAGTCCCTGATTTCCAGGGACAGTCCCTGAATTTTGTTGTATATCCCTGGATTTTTTTTGTCCCTGGAAATGCTACCTCTTTTGCCCAACATTTGGTACAGTGATGTGCAGTGACATCAGAGGCTGGTGAGGCAGTGGCTAGGATACGCCTTCATTCTTTAGATATCCTTTGTTGAAGAAATAGCAATGCACATGGGTGAGCCAATCACATGAGGTATCTATGTGCAGCCACCAATCAGCAGCTACTGAGCATATTTAGATATGATTTTCAACAAAGGATATCAAAATAATGAAGAAATTTAGATATTAGATGTAAATTGGAAAGTTATTTAAATTTGCATATGGGTTTCAAATGGGTTTCATGTCCCTTTAAAATGGTGTCTTGGAAAACTGGTCAACTTAGTAAACATCTGATTTTAGTCTTAAAGGATTGTAACAGAAACTCTTGCCAGATAACACAATGCTTGCTCTGATTATGGGATCTAGAAATCCATGCCCATTAAAATATGTTTAAAACATACTTTTTACTTTAATGCTGCAAATTATGCTTATAGATTCTTTCATTATTCAGTAAATATAAAAATGTCTTGATCCAGTGGCGGCTGGTGAAATTAAAAGATGGTGGGGTGCTTGACCCCACCCCTTTAAATAAAGCCACACCATCAGATGGCACCACCAATTCATTAATTAAATAAATAAAAGGTAGACAGAAACACAGAAAAGCACTCGGGGGAAAGGGAGAGAGAGATGGGGGAGAGAGATACAGAGGGTTAGAGAGAAAGAGAGAGAGAGAGACACAATCACACACAGAGGGTTAGAGAGAGAGACACAATCACACACAGAGGGTTAAAGAGAGAGAGACGCAATCACACACAGAGGGTTAGAGAGAGAGAGAAAGAGAGACACAATCACACACAGAGGGTTAGAGAGAAAGAGAGAGAGACACAATCACACACAGAGGGTTAGAGAGAGAGAAATAAAGAGAGAGTGAGAGACATAATCACTCACAGAGGGTTAGAGAGAAAGAGAGACACAATCACATACAGAGGGTTAGAGAAACAGAGACACAATGACACACAGAGGGTTAGAGAGAGAGAAAGAGAGACACAATCACACAAAGAGTGTTAGAGAGAGAGAGAGAAATAGAGAGAGACACAATCATACACAGAGGGTTAGAGAGAGAGAGAAAGAGAGACACAATCTCACACAGAGGGTTAGAGAGAAAGAGAGAGAGAATCATACACAGAGGGTTAGAGAGAGAGAGAGAGAGAGAGAGAGAGAGAGACAATCACACACAGAGGGTTAGAGAGAAAGAGAAAGAAACACAATCACACACAGAGGGTTAGAGAGAGAGAGAAAGAGAGACACAATCACACACAGAGGGTTAGAGAGAAAGAGAGAGACACACAATCACACACAGAGGGTAAGAGAGAGAGAGAGAGAGACAATCGCACACAGAGGGTTAGAGAGAGAAAGAGAGAGAGAGACACAATCACACACAGAGGGTTAGAGAGAGAGACACAATCACACACAGAGGGTTAGAGAGAGAGAGACACAATCATACACAGAGGGTTTGAGAGAGAGACACAATCACACAGAGGGTGAGAGAGAAAGAGAGAGACACAATCACACACAGAGGGTTAGAGAGAGAAAGAGAGAGAGAGACACAATCACACACAGAGGGTGAGAGAAAGAGAGAGACACAATCACACACAGAGGGTTAGAGAGAGAGAAAGAGAGAGAGACACAATCACACACAGAGGGTTAGAGAGAGAGACAGAGAGAGAGACACAATCATACACAGAAGGTTAGAGAGAGAGAGAAAGAGAGACACAATCACACACAGAGGGTTAGAGAGAGAGACACAATCACACACAGAGGGTTAGAGAGAGAGAGACACAATCACACACACAGGGTTAGAGAGACACATGAGGGATGAGAGTCAGAGGGGGAGGAAGAGAGACAGAGAGAGAAAGAGACCATGGGGGAGAACAACACATAAGGAGAGATATAGATAGAGGGACACACACACACACAAGGTGGGGGGGAGAGGGACCACTGCATTTTTAAGTAATAAAACAGCAGAGCTACAGAGAGTTCAGAAAATGAGTCTATAATTTAGTGTTAAGTACAGAGGCAAGCTGCTAAGTTAGTGGGTGTAAAGTTTGAGTAAACAAAATACAAAAACGACCCTGCTGTAAAAGAGTAAAAAAAACACTAAACCACATTCATTAAATTATCATTTTCACCAACACAATCCCTTTCAGTAAAATCTTACTTTAATAAGATGTGGCTGAAACACTGCTCTCTGTGCCTCTCTCCTGCTCTGTAAGGATTCAGGAAGTGACAGTGGCACATTCCACTGCACTTAGAGAGAGTGAGAGACATAATCACTCACAGAGGGTTAGAGAGAAAGAGAGACACAATCACATACAGAGGGTTAGAGAAAGAGAGACACAATGACACACAGAGGGTTAGAGAGAGAGAAAGAGAGACACAATCACACAAAGAGTGTTAGAGAGAGAGAGAGAAATAGAGAGAGACACAATCATACACAGAGGGTTAGAGAGAGAGAGAAAGAGAGACACAATCTCACACAGAGAGTTAGAGAGAAAGAGAGAGAGAATCATACACAGAGGGTTAGAGAGAGAGAGAGAGAGAGAGAGACAATCACACACAGAGGGTTAGAGAGAGAGAGAACGAGAAAGAAACACAATCACACACAGAGGGTTAGAGAGAGAGAGAAAGAGAGACACAATCACACACAGAGGGTTAGAGAGAAAGAGAGAGACACACAATCACACACAGAGGGTAAGAGAGAGAGAGAGAGAGAGACAATCGCACACAGAGGGTTAGAGAGAGAAAGAGAGAGAGAGACACAATCACACACAGAGGGTTAGAGAGAGAGACACAATCACACACAGAGGGTTAGAGAGAGAGAGACACAATCATACACAGAGGGTTTGAGAGAGAGACACAATCACACAGAGGGTGAGAGAGAAAGAGAGAGACACAATCACACACAGAGGGTTAGAGAGAGAAAGAGAGAGAGACACAATCACACACAGAGGGTGAGAGAAAGAGAGAGACACAATCACACACAGAGGGTTAGAGAGAGAGAAAGAGAGAGAGAGAGACACAATCACACACAGAGGGTTAGAGAGAGAGACAGAGAGAGAGACACAATCATACACAGAAGGTTAGAGAGAGAGAGAAAGAGAGACACAATCACACACAGAGGGTTAGAGAGAGAGACACAATCACACACAGAGGGTTAGAGAGAGAGAGAGAGAGAGAGAGAGACACACAATCACACACACAGGGTTAGAGAGACACATGAGGGATGAGAGTCAGAGGGGGAGGAAGAGAGACAGAGAGAGAAAGAGACCATGGGGGAGAACAACACATAAGGAGAGATATAGATAGAGGGACACACACACACACAAGGGGGGGGGGGGGAGAGGGACCACTGCATTTTTAAGTAATAAAACAGCAGAGCTACAGAGAGTTCAGAAAATGAGTCTATAATTTAGTGTTAAGTACAGAGGCAAGCTGCTAAGTTAGTGGGTGTAAAGTTTGAGTAAACAAAATACAAAAACGACCCTGCTGTAAAAGAGTAAAAAAAACACTAAACCACATTCATTAAATTATCATTTTCACCAACACAATCCCTTTCAGTAAAATCTTACTTTAATAAGATGTGGCTGAAACACTGCTCTCTGTGCCTCTCTCCTGCTCTGTAAGGATTCAGGAAGTGACAGTGGCACATTCCACTGCACTTAGAGGGGAAGAACAGAACTCTCTTTTTCACTTTAGCAAAGCTAGCAGGTTCTCAGGACAGCAACAAAATATATGAAAGTTGTTTTTTTTCCATTTTTGTTTTGTTTTATATGATTTAACATCCAGCCCCAACCCTATGTTCCACTTACTAATGCCTCTCGCTGGATTGGTTCAGCCCAAATAGGACTGCCTCAAATAAGCAGTTAATGGGCCATGCAATGATCTTAACCACTTGCATCCAGTAGGTGGCGCAGCATGTTGTGTAATGGTGGGCAGACCAGCTTGTGCCTCTTCATTGCACAACATATAGCTGTGAGAAAAAAAGAAAAAGCTGGGGCGAAAAAATTACAATTTTTTTTTTTTAAAGCCAATAAAAAAAATATATTTTTGCCCATATGAGAGGTGAAGCACTGCCTCACCTGCCTCTAGTGACTGCACATCACTGATTTGGTATGTGTATTTATATACACACATATACATATAGATAGATGTAGTGTATTATTTTAATATAATTAATTCCTAATGGAATATTAATATTATTGAATGGGTTCACATATTATTTGTCTGCCTAATGTTGATGCTGTGTTGAAAAAATAACCATATGCCCAGAATGTGTTCCAGAGACTGGGTAGGTGTAAGAGCTTGGTGCTGTAATCTTTATAATAAACTATGGATAAGTCTAAATTATACTAATACTATCAAATGGGTGCGCTTTGATTGCAGAACTGAGTGGGCGGAGCAGTTGAACAGTAGGTCGTCAATACTCCTGTAAACCTCTTGCTTGCTCTTCTGCAAAGCGTCCCTGGATTTTTTTTTTAAATGTTGGCAACTATGGTGTGTGTTAACCCTTCACTAGCACAGAGAGCAGCACAGTGTGTGTTAACCCTTCACTAGCACAGAGAGCAGCACAGTGTGTATTAACCCTTCACTATCACAGAGAGCATCACAGTCTGTATTAACCCTTCACTAGCACAGAGAGCAGCACAGTGTGTATTAACCCTTCACTAGCACAGAGAGCTGCACAGTGTGTATTAACCCTTCACTAGCACAGAGAACAGCACAGTGTGTATTAGCCCTTCACTAGCACAGAGAGCAGCACAGTGTGTATTAACTTTTCACTAGCACAGAGAGCAACACAGTGTGTATTAACCCTTCACTAGCACAGAGAGCTGCAGTGTGTATTAACCCTTCACTAACACCAAGAGAAGAATGGCACTTACTATATGATGGCCTGTCACAAGCAGGTAAATAATATGCACTAAAATAACACCATTTATAACAATTATATACTTTTTAAGAAGACCAGGGGCGCAATTAAATATACAGCGCAGGTTTCGGCGCAAGCGTGGGAACCTGCACCGTCCGTAATTTCACCTCGCACATCGGGGTATTACATAAACCCCGCCGGCAGTTCATAAAGTGCCGTAAGTCTGATAAACTAGCGATGTCCAGAAATGAGCGTAAATACAAATTTCTGGAGTCGCCATTGACTTACAGCACTTTAGAAACTGCCAGCCACTAAGAAAACTAAAGAAAATAACAAATCTCCCGTAAAAGTCTAACACGCCTCTCAAAAATAAGCCAGCGCGTAAAACCCCTATACCCGTAATCACCCCCTCTCATGTGCCTATTTAAACTATTAATCCCTATATCCGCCATCAAACCCACACCGCAAGTCATAACTAATTATTAACTCCTAAATCCACCAACCCCAACATCGCAAACTACCTATTAAAAATATTAACCCCTAATCCGCCATTAACCCACAACGCAATAAACCTAATCAAGTATTAACCCCTAAACCGCCATAGCCCACAACGCAATAAACCTAACCCCTTACCTAACCTAACCCCCCCTAACCTAGCCCCCCCTAACCTAGCCCCTCCCTAACCTAACCCCCCCTAAATAAACTAAAATTACCTAATTTACAAAATACTAAAGTTACCATTAAATATAAAAAGATTTACACTACTTCTAAAATACAAATAAACTAAGTATAAATTAAAGAGGCAGTCTAATCAAAATTCAGGAGTAGACTGTCCCTTTGAGCAAGCATTACAGAAAAAAAATCTAAGATTACAGAAAATAAAAAATAAAATTACAAAATGTTAAATAAATTACACCTAATCCCTATGAAAATAAAAAAGCCCCCCAAAATAAAAACACCCCCTAATCTAATCAACTACCAGTAGCCCTTAAAAGGACTTTTTGCAGGGCATTGCCCCAAGGTAATCAGCTCTTTTGCAAAAAAAATACACACAGACCAACCTCCAAGAAAAAAAAACCCCACCCACCAAACCCCCCCCCCAAAAAAAATACTAACACTAAAAACGCTAAACTACCCATTGCCCTGAAAAGGGCATTTGTTGGGCATTGCCCTTAAAAGGGCATTCAGCTCTTTTGCTACACACCCTATCTAAATAAAATAAATCCCCCCAAAAAACCCTAAGTCTAACCCCCAAGTGGTCCTCACCTGTCCTGAAGTTCAGCAGAGAAGGTCCTGTTCCAGGCGGTGACGTCTTCTTCTAAGCGGCGACCTCTTCTTTCTTCTTCCAGGAACCAGCCGGTGCGGAACGGAGGGCGGAGTTGAAGGCCGGCGACGCTGGAACTGAAGACCGGCGACTCTGGAACTGAAGACCGGCGACCGTGGAGCCATGGAGTGTGGAGGATCCTCTTCATATGATCTCCGCCGTACACTGAATAGGAATTCAAGGTACGCAATTAAAAATGGCGTCCCTTGAATTCATTTTGGCTGATTTGAGCCTTCAAATTCAAATCAGCCAATCGGATGAGAGCTACTGAAATCCTATTGGCTGTTTAAAGGGGTTTCCTAATAAAGGGGTTTCCTAATTTTAACTTTGCTCTCCTATATGTTGAAAAAATAAGATTATTTGATAAACTGGCAGTTGGTGGTCTTCACTAGTGATAGAAAAATAATGACTAAGTGCAATAGAAATACCTAAAAGTCGTGTGGCTATTTATGTCTTAGGACACGCAAGTGTCAATTGGCTAAAATCCAAAAAAGGTGGTGAATAGTTACATAGTAATCGCTACATGGTTTAGTAATGTATGGTAAAAATAACTGATACTGTTATAATGCAGGCGTAAGTAATAGCAGCAAAAAGCTAAAAACGGCTTACGATAGAACAAGCCCTAAGCGATATCACAAGGAGCAATAGCTGCTCTTCTAAATAAACAGCGGAATATGTGTATCCATTAGATTTTTAATAAATACCTCTCACTAAGCGGTAAGAAATAATTGGGACAAATTGTAAGCTTAGGTGGTCACACTATCGCAAAGTAAAGAGCTGAATGTGCCATACTGGCTTCCTGTGTTTATTTATTTAAGCGGCAAAGCAGCAACAAATCATAACTTTAAATTTTACTAACATAACCAGCCACTCAAGCTGGGTGTATTATATTATATAAAATTAAGGAGCAGTAAGAGCGAAATCAGCTTTCTTTAATCATTAAAGCTACAAATAGTAAAATGTTATAACTTAATCTATACAAATTTAACCAGCCTTTGTTAAATATTAATCTTGCCGTAATAATATCTCACTAGTGTGAAGCCTGGATACACCTGAGCTTTAATATGTAAAGCATACTTTGAATCAATGCAGCAGCAGAACATAAGAGGGGTTATGTAATATAACCTAGATCTATGGTATATAGAAAGTTTAAAACCTTAAATTTAAGCAGAATTGCTCGAAAGAGTAATATCTGTTTATGGAACAGTGCAAACTTATGAACCAATGAATATATCAGCCATAGATTTGACTTGGAGTTAAAATACGCCGTTTCCAATAAAAACCAAAGGAAACTTTGAAATAATTAAAAACAGTGCACAAACACTATACAAAACATACACCATATCAAACTATATTTATACTATCATCCACCCTGGCAATCATATAGGCCATACTAACAATACAATGCCACTATATAATTATTTTTTTGAAGACCAGTATATCAGAACTATAGGTTATATACAGGAATATAAAACCAGAGAGGTAAAATAAATTTAGTTGGCAAGTTGTAATTTTCTGACAAGCCATATCTAAGGCTATCAACACTTAGAAAATATACTCAAAGCCAACTTAATATTCCATATCAACCTATAGTCCTCACAATTATAGCCAACAAAAGAACAAATAAAATATGGATATTAATGTAAAGGAGATGTGTTTTTAATTCAAGTGAGAACAGCAAAACAAAAATAGCTGTCTTTTTAATCAATAAGAATAAAAGTTATATTTGATAACTAAACTTTAATGTCTTGACACTTGAGAGAAATATATAAGACAGTGTATAGAAGCATTCCCTTTCTGACGTAGGTCACATGTTGTGACTTATGTCATTTCAAAGATAATTTACATTTTATGCTTAAGCACTGCTCCCATAGATTACCTACTCATTTAGCATAGTCTCTAACAAGGTATCTAAGGAGATAATTCTTAAAGAAAGAAATAATAACTACATCTTTTGTCTTTGTTCCTAACCCTTCAATTTTTAATAGGTAGTTTGCGATGTTGGGGTTGGCGGATTTAGGGGTTAATAGACTATATTAGTTATTGCGGTGGGGGATTGCGGTTGACAGGTAGATAGACATTGCGCATGCGTTAGGTGTTAGTTTATTTTTGCAGGCATTTTCGGGAGTTACGGTGCTCCCATACTCAGCGCAAGGCCTGCTACGGCTGCCTTTTATGGCGAGGTAAAAATGGAGTAAGATTTCTCCATTTTCGCCACGTAAGTCCTTGCGCTGGATATTGGATACCGATTTACGATGCGGTCCCATGTTAGCCTATGGGAGTAATAATTGCGAGCGACGGGTGAAATATACGTGCGTAACTTGTATGCTACGCTGTATATGTAATACCAAAATCGCGTAAAATCTGGCGGCGGAGGATTTTGCGAGCGACGCTGCATATGTAATGGAGGCCCAGAAAGTGACTAAAACGTATGATGCTGAATTTAGCTCCTTATTTGGCCAGCTTTATATTCGAAGATTGAAGTTAGTTTACTAGTCACCAAGCATCCTATTCAGGTTAGCTTCTTATTCATGAAATAAATTATTTATTAAACAACAATTAGCAAGGTTAATATGATATTAATCATGAAATCTGGCACCAAAGATGGCACCATCATTTTCATTAATTTCAATGGGAAACTCTGAATAAGGTACCAAGCTTTTACTCTTGGCTCACTCACATTTATCTTGTTTTATACTAATTGGGCCCCCCTCTATATAAAAAAGTTAAAATTAGATAGAGCCAAAAGATATTGATCATTTAATATGGCATCAAACCCGGCACCCTAGCATCCATGCATTTCAATGGGAAATTCTGAAAAAGTAACCAAGCATTTACTCTATTAAAACCATCTTGACTCACTCACATTTTACTTGTTTTATACTAATAGGGCATCCCCCTATATAAAAAGAATCAATCTAGCCTGAGCCAAATGATATTGATCATGTAATATGACACCAAACTTGGTACCCTAATTTCAATGCATTTCTAAATGTCAGGGTGCCAGGAATCAGACTGAGATGAGAAGTGCAAAAATAATCACACCTTTATTAATAGCAAAAAATAATAAAATGTCCACAAGTCAAATAACAAGCCAGAAATCAAAACCAGAGCTGGTAGTCAGACGAGCCGAGTCACGAGCCAAAGCAAGTAGTCAGACGAGCCATAATCAGGAACAAGGAGAACAGCAGAGTCAGGAACAAGCCAGGGATCAGGAACCAGGAGGGATATCAGACAGCCAGGTTATACACAGGAGCTCTCACAAATAGGTCTGAGACAACGCAAGGGCAAAGCATACTGAACAGAGGCCCTTTAAATAATAAGTGATGACATCACAATTCTGAGACTGCATCCTGTCTCACACGGATGATGTACACCAGTCTGGCCATAAAAGGAAGTGCAGGAAATGAGCAGCATCACACAGTATGCACCAGAATCAGCAAGAGAGGTGAGTAAAATGGCTGCCAGCAGCACATGGCAAACAAAACAGGGAAAAAACCCTGACAGTAACCTCCCCTCAACGACCCCTCCCCCGCGGGAGGACAAAAGGCATATTGGGGAAACGGGCATGGAAGGCACGGAGGAGGGCGGGAGCATGAACATCAGAGGAGGGAACCCATGAACGCTCCTCCGGACTGTAGCCCCTCCAGTGAACCAAATACTGAACGCGGCCCTGGACATACGAGAGTCAATAATGCTGCTGACCTCATACTCCTCATGGTTGTCAACAAAGATAGGATGGGGACGAAGCAACACAGTGGTAAACCGATTACAAACCAATGGTTTCAAGAGGGAGACATGAAAAACATTGGATATGCGCATTGCAGGAGGAAGGTCAAGAGTGTAGGCCACAGGATTGACCCGTCGGAGTATTCGAAAAGGACCAACATAACGGGCAGCCAGTTTATTGGAAGGCATACGAAGATTCAAGTTGCGGGAGGACAGCCAAACTCTCTCACCAACCTGGTAGGAAGGCGCGGGCAGACGCCTATGATCAGCCTGGAACTTTTGGCACTGCATAGAACGATGAAGGCAATCCTGAATCTGCAGCCACATGGAACGGAGTTGCCGGAGATGCTCCTCCAAAGCCGGAATACCTTGAGACATGAATGAATCGGGCAACAAGGATGGTTGAAACCCATAATTCGCCATGAGCGGGGATAACTTGGAGGAAGCATTAATAGCACTATTACGAGCAAACTCTGCCCAAGGTAACAGTTCAGACCAATTATTGTGGTGATCTGAGACATAGCAACAAAGGAACTGTTCCAGAGCTTGATTAGACCGTTCCGCAGCCCCATTGGATTGAGGGTGATATGCCAAGGAGAAGGAAAGCTGGATCCCTATTTGAGCACAAAAGGAATGCCAAAATCTGGAGACAAACTGGCTACCCCGGTCTGACACTATCTCCTTGGGTAACCCATGTAAGACCTGTGGAAGACCTCCCAGGCAAAAATTGAAGCATGCTCCTGAGCGGTAGGCAACTTCTTCAAGGGAATGCAATGTGACATTTTAGAAAAACGGTCAACCACCATAAGGATAACAGTATTGCCATTGGAAACAGGGAGCTTGACAATGAAGTCCATGGAAGATGTGTCCAAGGGCGCTCACCATTAGCAATAGGTTGAGGAGACCCACAGGAAGACGTTGAGGAGTCTTATTCCGTGCACAAACTGAGCAGGAGGCAACATATGCAGCAACATCAGAACGAAGACCTGGCCACCAGAATTGTTGAGTGACAGACCAAATCATTTGGTTCTTGCCTGGGTGACCTGTGGCTTTAGGATAATGGTAAGTGTGCAAAAGTTTAGTTTGAAGATTCTCAGGAACAAAACACTTACCACTAGGTTTCTCAGGGGGTGCATTGGTTTGTGCAGCCAGGATCTCCTCCCCCAAGGGAGAAGTCAAATTAGTACGTATGGTAGCCAAAATATGGTCAGGAGGTATAACAGGAGTAGATACAGACTCCTCATTGGACAGAGGGGAAAATTGCAGAGAGAGGGCATAAGCCCTAACATTCTTACTACCAGGCAGGTAGGAGACCACATAATTAAACCAAGTCAAATATTGCGCCCATCTGGCCTGTCGGGGCACCAAACGTTTTACTTCAGATAGATATAGTGCCCATCTGGCCTATCAGCTTCGTTGAGGAATTCGGCCTGGCTTGGATGAAGACGTCTCCCGGTAAGTCGATCTTCAGGGGGTTAGTGTTAGGTTTTTTTACGGGTGTATTGGGTGGGTTTTATTTTTAGGTTAGGGTTTGGGCGGCAAAAGAGCTAACTGCCCTTTTAAGGGCAATGCCCATACAAATGCCCTTTTTAGGGCAATGGGGAGCTTAGTTTTTTTTAGATAGTATTTTATTAGGGAGGTTGGTTGTGTGGGTGGTGGGTTTTACTGTTGGGGGTTTGTATTTTTTTTTCCAGGTAAAAGAGCTGATTACTTTGGGGCAATGCCCCACAAAAGTCCCTTTTAAGGGCCATTGGCAGTTTAGTTTAGGCTAGGGTTTTTTTATTTTGGGGGGGGGCTTTTTTATTTTGTTAGGGGGATTAGATTAGGTGAAATTAGTTTAAAAATCTTGTAATTTGTTTATTATTTTCTGTAATTTAGTGGGGGTTTTTTGTACTTTAGATACATTTATTTAATTGTATTTAATTGTATTTAGTTTAGGGAATTAGTTTAATTATAGTGTAGTGTTAGGTGTAATTGTAACTTAGGTTAGGTTTTATTTTACAGGTATATTTGTATTTATTTTAACTAGGAAGTTATTAAATAGTTAATAAACATTTATTAACTATTGTACCTATTTAAAATAAATACAAACTTGCCTGTAAAATTAAAATAAAACCTAAGCTAGCTACAATGTAACTATTAGTTATATTGTAGCTATCTTAGGGTTTATTTTACAGGTAAGTATTTAGTTTTAAATAGGAATAATTTATTTAATGATAGGAATATTTATATAGATTTATTTAAATTATATTTAAGTTAGGGGGTGTTAGGGTTAGGATTAGACTTAGGTTTAGGGGTTAATACATTTAATATAGTGGCGGCGACGTTGGGGGAGGCAGATTAGGGGTTAATAAATGTAGGTAGGTGGCGGTGGGGTAGGGGGGGGCGATTAGGGGTTAATAAGTATAATGTAGGTAAAAATGCTGATCGAGCTGCAAAACAAAGTGAAATGCTTTCCAAATTCATGATTCCCTCTAAGGATATGACAATCCAAGAAGAAATAATAGCAGCTGAAATATCAATGGTTTACCATTCTGTGTGCCACAGTCATTCATATAGATCTTTGGACTGCACCATGAAACTTCTTCCGGTTATATTACAGGATTCTGCTAAAGCCACTAAGATGTCTTGTGGTCGAACCAAAGCTGAAGCCATTGTAACAAACGTGCTGGCTCCTTACAGTGTGGAAGCGGTAGTTAAAGATTTGAAAAACAGTTATGCTTATTTTAGTGTTGCATCAGATGCATCTAACCATGGACACACTAAACTTTTCCCCTTAGTTCTGAGTTACTTTAAGACTTCCAAAGGAGTGGTAACAAGTTTGTTGGATTTTAATGAAGGTGATGAAAGTGCTGCTTCAATTACAGAGCAAATTTTAAATGTGCTCAAAACAAATGGCCTATCGGTGGATATGATGTCTGCATATTCTGCTGACAATGCGAGTGTGAACTTTGGTAAGCATAACGGTGTATACCAGAAGCTTCATGCTGTAAATGATCGGATATTGCCAGCTGGCTGCCCAGCTCACATACTCCATAATACAGCTAAAAAGGCTTCAAATGTTTTACATTGTGACGTGAAAAGCCTCATTTTGATAATATATAATTATTTTTCAATATCAACCAAGAGAGTTGCCACACTGAAAGAAATGTTTGACTTTGTTGACCTTGAGTGGTCAGAACATCTTCGCCATGTACCAACAAGATGGCTGTCTCTTTATCCAGCAATTGATCAAGCTGTAAAAGCTTACCTCCAAAGCATTGGTGAGGATGAAACGCCTAAAGTGATATGGCAATTTATTGTGGATGAAGACAGTGAGACAACAGAACTGGATCTGCCATCAGTTCCTGAGTTATATCTTCAGTTTTTACACAACTGCTTGCCTATTTTTCAGACAGCCATATTAAAACTGGAGTGTAATGACTTGATTGCAGTTTATGTTTATGAGATCATGACAACAGTGAAAGGCAAACTAATCCAAAGACAGACAGACCATTTATTTGGATAGCTTGTTGGGAAATCTCATACCTCATCTGCAAGCAAGAAAAATAGAATTAGAATGCCTAAACTTTTATCAAAAAGCTGTTCAGTATTTAGAACATTTGTTTGATTTTTCAGAAAAAAATTATCTAAAATTCAGTGCTTAAATTTGAAGGAAAACCTTACATTTGAAAACATGGTGGCAGCAGTTGAAGCTCTAAATTTAGACTTGCTTTCAATAGATTTTTATGAGGAATATGCTTGTGTTTGTCCACACTTTGCAACAATTTTTACCAGTACTGAAGCGGATGATGATCTCAACACTGACGTTAAATGGTCAACAATATTCAAGAAAGCTGGACCTGAAAAACTTGAAAGTGGTTGCATTTGTCATCAGCATTCCATGCTCAAATGCAGCAGTTGAAAGAGTCTTCAGCATGATGGGATTGTGCTGGTCTGACACAAGGAATAGATGTAGAATTGATCTAATAAAATCTGAACTTCAGGTGAAAATCAATGTTGACATGGGTTGTAATTCTTTTTACAGCTTCGTAAAACAAAATAAAAAACTCCTTCAATGTGCAAAAAGTGACAAGAAATACACATTTAGACATCAGGGTTGAAAACAAGATACTAAAACAAGATACTAAGCTGGTGCCATGTGGTCTAATATGGAAGGATTTGAGTACAGTGAGAAAACAATAAAAAAAATCTGTTACTTTATTGCAACTTGTTTTGTCGTCTTTTTCTATTTCTTAAGAGAGGTCTAACACATTCTGAAGTATGATATATTTAGGTAGACACTAGCTACTGAATGTGGTGCTCGGACAAAATTCCGACGGACAAAATGCCGAAACACATTCGTCCGTCAGACATATGTCCGATATACACTGCTTCCGACTGCACGCCGAACAGCACAATCACGCAATCACGTAATTGCATAATTGTCATCAGTATAAAAGCGGAAAATTTAAATATATATTGTGGCTACTGAGGTAAAAAAAACAACACAAACACTTAAATAAATAAATTTAAAAAAAACATCAAATTAAAAAAATGGAGTTCATAAAGACGTGTAAAGGAGGAAGAAAAATGTTATATGAAGGTTATGCATACATTGTAGACAAAAAAAAAGAAAATGTCACATATTGGAGATGTGAAAAAAAAGGTTTTTGTGGAGGAAGGCTAAAAACCATTAATGATATAATTGAAAAAGATGCATCAAATCATTCACATCCACCTAATGCAGCAAGAATTTTATCTATGAAAACAATTGAAAAAATAAAAGAAGTTGCTAAAAATTCAGAGGAAGTAACATCAAGCATAATACAAAATTGCACATCTAATTTCCCCCTTGAAGCAGCAGGAGCTCTACCTAAAAAAGAAACTCTTGCCAGAATGGTACGTCGACATCGAACAACACCAAATGGAAACATTTTAAATGATGATTTAAGAAAAACAACCAGAGGAGAAAATTTCATCATGCACGAAAGTGAAAATTTAATCATTCTGTCTACTAAAAAAAATGTAGATCTTCTTTCAAAAAAACAACACTGGCTCTGTGACGGAACATTTGACTCAGCTCCTTTAGGTTTTCAGTTGTATACAATACATGTTTTAATAGAAGATAACCATACCATACCATTAGTATACTGCATATCAAAAAATAAAAATCAGGAAACTTATAATTTAATTTTTAGTATTATAAAAGAAAAAAATCCAGATATCAATCCTATATCAATTACTGTAGATTTTGAAAGAGCAGCAATAAATTGCATGACAAATTTTTTACAAAATACAATAATTTATGGATGCTTTTTCCATTTTTCCCAATGCCTGTGGAGAAAAATACAATCTTTGGGCTTAAAAATATGGTATAATAATGAAAAAAATGCTCTGATCATAAAATGCTTAGAAGCATTAGCATTTGTGCCAGTGGAAGATGTAGTTGAAACATTTAATGACTTTGTAAAATCAATAGAAAAACAAAACAGTAACATTTTATCTGAATTTTTAAATTATTTTGAAAAAACCTGGATTGGCGAACTACAAGAAGGTACAAGAAGAAAACCTACTTTCGATATTACGATGTGGAACACTTTTGAAAGAACAAAACTAGGGTTACCTAGAACAAACAACTCTCTAGAAGGATGGCACAGAGCATTTGACCAACGAATGTCAATAACCCACCCAAGCATTTGCAGACTAGTTTCAAAAATAAGAAAAGAACAAGCAGAATGGGAGTTAACAATTGAAAAAATTGATTCTGGAGTTGAACTGAGAAAACCCAAAAAAAAATATGAAATCATAAACAACAGGATAATGAAAGTTTTAGAAAAATACAGTGAATACTCAAGATTAGACTTTTTAAAGGCAATAGCACATAATATATAAGATTTACTTAAATAAATCAAGATACATTCGGCCGAGGGCAGATACGATCCAAAATTTTCTGTTACAATCAGTGACTCGGGCGCCGCAACCGCCTCTGGGAACCTATCCATGGGTCCCTACCCTCACGATGTACTTTTAACACATAATATAATTATTATAATTATAATATTATAATTAATATGTTATATATAAGTTGATTTAATTGTCTTTTGTCAGTCCACTATTAAAAATGTTATAAATGTTATATATAAGTTGATTTAATTGTCTTTTGTCAGTCCACTATTAAAAATGTTATAAAACCGTGATTTTTAAGCTTCATTCCCACCCAGCAGCCGGATAAATGTCTTTCGGAATATTGTCCGTCGGACAAATGTCCGTCGGAAAAGCGTCATTCGGATAACAGTCCGGCCACGACTGAATGTCAGCGGCGGCAATCACAAATACTAAAAGCTGCACAGGCAGAAATATGTTTATAGCAATATGAAGCATAAATTCGATACAGTGCACTAATGAAAATAATAAAAATCACCTTTTTTTATTGGGGGAGCGGTGTTGCGGGATATGTGGATATGTGGTTACCCTACTGTGCCCCTAACTCTGTTAGTGAAGAGGTTAAATATGAGCACTGAGAAGCTTTCTGTGCTAGTGAAGGGGTTAATACAAAGTTCAGCTCTCTCAGTTAAGGTGACCACGTGTCCTGGATTGCCCGGGACAGTCCTACATTTTAAAGGTCTGTCCCGGGGTCACACTGCATTGTCCCGGAATGAACAAACTGACAGCAGTGATTTCAGGGACACAGCCATGGATTGAAGACTAGGGCCGCGGGTGGCTTGTTGTTGCCAGCTTCGTTCTTGCAGTGCAGCAGATCGTCATCGTCCCAGGCAGGGCCAGGGGGGCAGAGTACTCCAGAGAGGCGCCGTGGCTGCCAGTTATGAGGGAGGTAAGCAGGGGTATGTCATTGTTATATATCCCCACCCCCTCTGGTTCTGCCGCTGGGGCTCTAGTCAGTGCATATGTATGCGCTGTGGATGAACATGGGTGGAACCTGCTCTGGACATCTGGAGTTGCAACTCGTATATGTTGTGTTGTCCTTCTGGTATCAGTGCAACCTAGTCAGCAGTGCACTCAACATTTTTTTTTTTTTTTTTTTAATAATTTTTATTGAGGTAACAATGGCATACATAAATAGCATTATATATACTTTCATGGCAACATACCTATATACATACATTAATTCTTGCACATTTAATACATAGGCATGTCTTAGAACAATAAACAACAAAAATTCCTAACAGTAGGAAATACGGTAGGCCATGGGCGGTACCTCATTTTATATATAAATATGTTAACATGGACAGAGCATAACATAACAAATGCTAGTCATAAGACCTAGTTTTCGTACCCAAACTCTAAAAGGAAAGCCATAGGTCTTTGTGTGTCCATAGCATAGGGAACAACTAAGAAATGTAATACTCTAGATCTACTTAACGCAGTACATATTTAGGTGACAAAAATATGATTATTCTATAATATTGAGTAAACCCAGTTTCAAGAGAAACAGGGCCACTCCTGGGCCTTAGGTGCTTTATACAGATATGAATAAATTAGTAGCCTATGAAGCGTTGACAAATCTGCAGGGTCACTCTTAGGCCTCAAAGAATCCCAGTAACACTGTTTTAGGTTTGGTTAAGTAACATCCTTAATAAAGTAATATGCATGTATATAGCAACTTGCCATACACCAGTTCTTGCTGGGCTTCTAGGGGTAATGAACCAATACATCTCTACATAAAGGCAAATGCAAGCAGCAATTAATTATTTATAAGATATTGTGTAAACTTTACACAATGTATTTATCTCCTATAGAAATACTAAGACAAAGGCTGCTTGACCGGATATTCTTGATGATTAGTGTCACCTATTTAAATCCAGCCTTTTCTGCAGTAGTAAAACCTTCCTGTAAATTAATAGATAGAGAAATAGGTATTTTTCTATGAGATAATATTAAACACGTCTTGGGTAGGGACCTCCAACAATACTTATATGCAAATGAATAACCTCCTATATAGCATAACTTAGAAAACATCAAACACTGTTAAAAAGGAACATGGTAATAATAGCAGTTATGTTCATACACACGGACCTCGCATATAACAAAAGCAAATGAACAGATATGAGTTATATAAGTAAATTAAGCACTGTCTAGTCGGGTACCCCTCTTTTAATACATCAGTTTAAACTGCCATGGGGATCACACAATATTTCTTGCGGGGACCTAATTTATTATTTATACCGAAAAAACCTCTCTGGAATGACATATGAGACAATAAATAGAATCTGTATCCCCAGTGAGGGTAACGTAACAGCTTAGTCTTTCCAGTCAATTGAGTCACTATAGGGAGCTAATGTGCATAGGATATCCTAATAATAAAACTTTTATTCGGGCAATAAATCTAGAGTCCGCCTTGAGGCATTCGGATACCTTAGCCCATACCTTGCATAGTGCACGGACTAGTGAGTAGCTGTCCTGAGGTCCACAAAATCTCACCAGAAGCCAGGGGATACCGTTAAATCGAGCAGGGGTTAGCCGAATCCCCCCCGCCCATATCTGCCACCCAGAGAGAGTTCAGCATCTCCCATTGATCCAAGCTGGAAATAGCAAGCTGCGGGCAAGGACCGCCGTCGCTGGAAGTCGGCCATACACTGAGAGGTCTCCTTTATCCAATCTCCAGATTCCATGGCAAGTTGCCTCATATTTGCCTCTGTGTGAATTTCTTCACGGCCATCAAAGTGATCAGGGTCCCACCCCAGTGGGCTGGCCGCATCTCCTAGAACCGGGACCGAAATACAGGGTAAGGATCCCACACTGCCTCTCAACTTTGAATACACCCGAGCTCCCTCTGTAGCAAGCTGGGTCATAGATGGTTGTAAAATTTCTCCTTGGCCATTAGGGTTTATCATCATCTCCACCTCCAGTTTAGACGGTGCCATCTCCCTATGCACATGCTCCATGCGGGACGTAAGGCGGTCCAGTCTGCTGCAAAACTTATGCTCAAAATCAAGGAACAGGTCCCCTATGATAGTAGAGAAATCCCCCATATTGCAGCACTTAAAGGGACCCTAAACACCTTCTGTTTTCATTTAATTATTATTATTTTTTAATCATTTTGTTTTAGTTTTAAACATTATTTGTTTCTCCATATTTGTATCTTGCTTCTGCTCAATTATCTTTTATTTTCAATTTTACCACTAAACCACCGCCGGTGGTAGCCGCCATATTGTAACGCGCGTTGTATGGGATAGTATGCAGACTCGCTGTGCACTCCCTTCTTTACTTCCGCTCATGCACATACAAATAAAGCAACGTCTTAGCCGCTTCTATGAAGCTCGTTTTCATTAACTTTGTGAACGAGCTTCATAGATTTAGTTGTCAAAGGCAGACGTTTTCAGTGAATGAACAGCTGTGTTACTCTATTTTGCAATAATCCTTATACTACGAGTGAAAGAGGGATCGCACAACAAACTGCTCAGGGAGACAGCTGCTGTCTCATAAATATACTCTGTTTTCTTTTACCCCTCTGTTATCTCTACAAGCTCCTGGAGTCCCGCTCAAGCTAGCTATACCTTTTCTGAGTTTATTGAAAATCTTATGCAGCTGACGCTCTGTGATGTGACAGCATCAGTGGTTTGTTTATTTACCAGGCATTCTGAAGATCCTGAAATATAGCATAGTGAATGCTTTATTTGTTTTGTTTTTTACGAGTATGGAGCGGTCAGCCATAGTGTTCTGTTTTATGCACATCAATTTCTAATGACGATCAGGCAGCCAAGCTTCAAATCACCCTTCTGTTTCTTCTTTGAGGTTTGAAAGTTACTTATTTTCTTTTGTTCTGGGATCGATCCTACCTTTATCTGTTAGCATTATGTTTTCATTCTGCTTTTACCAATCGCATCATCTAAGTCAATATTGTTTGTCTAATTTGGGTTGCTTTTATTTGTTATATATGTATATATGTATATATATATATATATATATATATATATATATACATATATATATATATAACAAATAAAAGCAACCCAAATTAGACAAACAATATTGACTTAGATAAAGTTAAAGGGTAAAGCGTATTGTGCTGGCAATCCAAAATGAATATAAACAAATCAGTTAGAGAAGAGCTCTAACATATCAAAAGAGCTAAAGCGGATACCTGGCCGCACCAATACACCCCTACAGTATACTAAGGAATGACATCCTAAACAGGTGTGCTGAACATATGCATTTATTAAAAACAAAGCCAAAAAAGGTACATGCTGAGAATGATGGCAACAACAAGATTACAGCACACAAACATATACAAAGCGTAGTGCACTACTGACAACTGTGAGCTAGCACATGCAGAGTTATTGTTAACTCATGAGAAAGTCCGTCCTTCATGCCGGGCACTTGAGTGTTAAAAACACGCTCCGGTTTTTAGATTTAGACAAAATACCGTCCTTGATATCTCATTATTATATATTCGATCCGGTACCGGATTACAAGATGTGATATGAGAGTCCAAAGGATGGTACTAGTACTATTGCAAACTTGATCCCATGTGCAAATGACAACTCCAATTTAAACTTTCAGTATGCAAGACTTATTACTGCATGGCTTACCTCAGCTCTCTTCACACACTCTACGGTATTACCTGGCAGGATCTCATCCGTGGTGTGGCTTACAGCGATGTATTCCGCCTATGCAGCTCTTCACTTGCTTGGTTGTGTTCACTTGATATCGTCAGATTCACAGCATATCCACCATGCTGGCGTCCTCCACACTGTGTCTTGTTCTACACATTACGCGTTTCGCCCCTCCCCCTTTCCGGGCTGAACTCAGGGCTTCATCAGATGTGTCTAATTAGACACCACAGCAGACTTTATAACACTGTGCAGATACATAGTTACACCTCCTTAATATGTGTTAAAGGGAAGTGTATAGTGCATGTACATTTCAATGGCTACAATTAAGTTACACTAAACATTTAATATACAACTAATCTATTACAAATATGGCATTTTGCAATTTCCACATTTTGGAAGCTGCCTATTATATACTGATAAAATACAGCATTAAATTTAAATAGTACACTGAGAAACACTTATGTGAACATGTAAACATGCTCATTACTAAGCAAACGTATATTATTTCATACACATTTTCTAACAGTGTTTTTTAGTAGGGAATATTTATAGAAAACAAGAAAATTCGATTTTTTCATTCAGACCAAAGGGAGAGAGGGTATTGAGTCTGTACATCCAGCGTGACTCATGCTGGAGCAATAATTGGTCAATATTGCCTCCTCTCCTCCTTGGTTTAATGTGTTCAATACCCAATACTCTTAGGAGAGAGAAATCAGAGTCATGCATTTTTTGGAAGTGTCTGGCCACTGGACTGTCTGACTCCTTGTCCTTAATGCTATCTCTGTGTTCCCTCACCCTTTCTTTTAATTCACGTGTCGTTTTACCAATGTAAAATTTGGGACACGAACAGTGTAACATATAAATGACATTTGAGGTATTGCAGACTATTCTTTCATTGATGTGGTAAGACCTATCAGAATATTCAGTGCAAAAATTTGAGGCTTTAACGATGTACTTGCAGTACACACATCTGCCACAAGGTTCGCAACCTTTCCTAGTTTGTGCCTGTGTTAGCCAATTTTTTGGGGTGTCTCTTTGGAACTCACTACGAACCAATTTATCCTTAATACTGGGAGCTCTTTTGGCTGTAAGCAGTGGATACTCAGAAATATATTTAGCAACTGCAATAGTACTAGTACCATCCTTTGGACTCTCATATCACATCTTGTAATCCGGTACCGGATCGAATATATAATAATGAGATATCAAGGACGGTATTTTGTCTAAATCTAAAAACCGGAGCGTGTTTTTAACACTCAAGTGCCCGGCATGAAGGACGGACTTTCTCATGAGTTAACAATAACTCTGCATGTGCTAGCTCACAGTTGTCAGTAGTGCACTACGCTTTGTATATGTTTGTGTGCTGTAATCTTGTTGTTGCCATCATTCTCAGCATGTACCTTTTTTGGCTTTGTTTTTAATAAATGCATATGTTCAGCACACCTGTTTAGGATGTCATTCCTTAGTATACTGTAGGGGTGTATTGGTGCGGCCAGGTATCCGCTTTAGCTCTTTTGATATGTTAGAGCTCTTCTCTAACTGATTTGTTTATATATATATACATACCCAAATTTCCACTAGTCTAAACTGGTGACCACTCCCCCCATTCTTTCTTTCAAAAATTAGCACAAAAAAAAGGTGTCAAAATCATCTTTTTTTTTGAGGGGGGGTCCCTGAATGGCAGTTTGGAAATGTGGTCACTGCCTACTCTTAGTGTCAGTGAAAGTGCTAATATATATTGTGTAGCTTTATGTATATAGTGTAGCTTTATGTATATACAGGGAGTGCAGAATTATTATGCAAATGAGTATTTTGACCACATCATCCTCTTTATGCATGTTGTCTTACTCCAAGCTGTATAGGCTCGAAAGCCTACTACCAATTAAGCATATTAGGTGATGTGCATCTCTGTAATGAGAAGGGGTGTGGTCTAATGACATCAACACCCTATATCAGGTGTGCATAATTATTAGGCAACTTCCTTTCCTTTGGCAAAATGGGTCAAAAGAAGGACTTGACAGGCTCAGAAAAGTCAAAAATAGTGAGATATCTTGCAGAGGGATGCAGCACTCATAAAATTGCAAAGCTTCTGAAGCGTGATCATCGAACAATCAAGCGTTTCATTCAAAATAGTCAACGGGTCACAAGAAGCGTGTGGAAAAACCAAGGCGTAAAAAAACTGCCCATGAACTGAGAAAAGTCAAGCGTGCAGCTGCCAAGAATCCACTTGCCCCCAGTTTGGCCATATTTCAGAGCTGCAACATCACTGGAGTGCCCAAAAGCACAAGGTGTGCAATACTCAGAGACATGGC